>NC_134355.1:690299951-690592451 GCF_048569485.1 Anomaloglossus baeobatrachus | reverse complement strand
TGTGTGTGTGTGTGTGTGGCCCCTGTACCCGGGGTCTCGGGCCTGTGTGTGTGTGTGTGTGTGTGTGTGTGTGTGTGTGTGTGTGGCCCCTGTACCCGGGGTCTCGGGCCTGTGTGTGTGTGTGTGTGTGTGTGTGTGTGTGTGTGTGTCGTGTGTGTGTGGCCCCTGTACCCGGGGTCTCGGGCCTGTGTGTGTGTGTGTGTGTGTGTGTGTGTGTGTGTGTGTGTGTGTGTGTGTGTGGCCCCTGTACCCGGGGTCTCGGGCCTGTGTGTGTGTGTGTGTGTGTGTGTGTGTGTGTGTGTGGCCCCTGTACCCGGGGTCTCGGGCCTGTGTGTGTGTGTGTGTGTGTGTGTGTGTGTGGCCCCTGTACCGGGGTCTCGGGCCCTGTGTGTGTGTGTGTGTGTGTGTGTGTGTGTGTGTGTGTGTGTGTGTGTGTGTGTGTGTGTGTGTGTGTGTGTGTGGCCCCTGTACCCGGGGTCTCGGGCCTGTGTGTGTGTGTGTGGCCCCTGTACCCGGGTCTCGGGCCTGTGTGTGTGTGTGTGTGTGTGGGGGTGGCCCCTGTACCCGGGGTCTCGGGCCTGTGTGTGTGTGTGTGTGTGTGTGTGTGTGTGGCCCCTGTACCCGGGGTCTCGGGCCTGTGTGTGTGTGTGTGGCCCCTGTACCCGGGGTCTCGGGCCTGTGTGTGTGTGTGTGTGTGTGTGTGGCCCCTGTACCCGGGGTCTCGCGCCTGTGTGTGTGGTGTGTGTGTGTGTGTGTGTGTGTGTGGCCCCTGTACCCGGGGTCTCGGGCCTGTGTGTGTGTGTGTGTGTGTGTGTGTGTGGCCCCTGTACCCGGGGTCTCGGGCCTGTGTGTGTTGTGTGTGTGTGTGTGTGGCCCCTGTACCCGGGGTCTCGGGCCTGTGTGTGTGTGTGTCGTGTGTGTGTGTGGCCCCTGTACCCGGGGTCTCGGGCCTGTGTGTGTGTGTGTGTGTGTGTGTGTGTGTGTGGCCCCTGTACCCGGGGTCTCGGGCCTGTGTGTGTGTGTGTGTGTGTGTGTGTGTGTGTGTGTGTGTGTGTGTCGTGTGTGTGTGTGTGTGTGTGTGTGTGGGCCCCTGTACCCGGGGTCTCGGGCCTGTGTGTGTGTGTGTGTGTGTGTGTGTGTGTGTGTGTGTGTGGCCCCCTGTACCCGGGGGTCTCGGGCCTGTGTGTGTGTGTGTGTGTGTGTGTGGCCCCTGTACCCGGGGTCTCGGGCCTGTGTGTGTGTGTGTGTGTGTGTGTGTGTGTGTGTGTGTGTGGCCCCTGTACCCGGGGTCTCGGGCCTGTGTGTGTGTGTGTGTGTGTGTGTGTGTGTGTGTGTGTGTGTGTGTGTGTGTGTGTGTGGCCCCTGTACCCGGGGTCTCGGGCCTGTGTGTGTGTGTGTGTGTGTGTGTGTGTGTGTGTGTGTGTGTGTGTGTGTGTGGCCCCTGTACCCGGGGTCTCGGGCCTGTGTGTGTGTGTGTGGCCCCTGTACCCGGGGTCTCGGGCCTGTGTGTGTGTGTGTGTGTGGGGGTGGCCCCTGTACCCGGGGTCTCGGGCCTGTGTGTGTGTGTGTGTGTGTGTGTGTGTGTGGCCCCTGTACCCGGGGTCTCGGGCCTGTGTGTGTGTGTGTGGCCCCTGTACCCGGGGTCTCGGGCCTGTGTGTGTGTGTGTGTGTGTGGGGGTGGCCCCTGTACCCGGGGTCTCGGGCCTGTGTGTGTGTGTGTGTGTGTGTGTGTGTGGCCCCTGTACCCGGGGTCTCGGGCCTGTGTGTGTGTGTGTGGCCCCTGTACCCGGGGTCTCGGGCCTGTGTGTGTGTGTGTGTGTGTGTGTGGCCCCTGTACCCGGGGTCTCGCGCCTGTGTGTGTGTGTGTGTGGCCCCCGGGCTGTGTGTGGCCCCCGCACTCACCGATGGTGGAGATGAAGGTGGTGTTGAAGGCATCATCCGAGAAGCGGAAGAGGACGCAGGTCTTCCCCACCCCCGAGTCTCCTATGAGCAGCAGCTTGAAGAGCAGGTCGTACGTCTTCTTCGCCATGGGCCCAGCGTCTGCTCCGGGGTTCCCTCTCCTGTCAGTCACGGCCGCCGCTCGGCGGTCTCGTCATATACGGCCCCGCCCCGGTACCGGCACACCCGCCGCTGACTACAAGCTGCTCCGTGTCTCCGCCGGGCTCTCCGCCTCCTCCTGTGTCTCTACTCTGGCAGACTCCTCCTCCAGGGCCTCGCCGGGACAAAAATGGCAGCCCCTCCCCCAGTGCGCGCCCCCTACAGCAGCGACGCCCGGTTCGTGAACGTGTACGCACGTCTGCTCTTCAACACGCATGCGCAACTACCAAACTTCCTTTTTTTATTTTTTTTTTAAATAAAACTTTATTTCACAAAAAAAATTACAATTACAGAGATTCACAGTATAGAAAGGAAAAGCAGCAGAAATTCCCCATAACAACATCATCCACAAATCACCCATAACAGAGCGTCATCCGCAGATCCCCCATAACAGAGCGTCATCCACAGATCCCCCATAACAGAGCGTCATCCACAGATCCCCCATAACAGAGCATCATCCACAGATCCCCCATAACAGAGCATCATCCACAGATCCCCCATAACAGAGCGTCACCCACAGATCCCCATAACAGAGCATCATCCACAGATCCCCCATAACAGAGCATCATCCACAGATCCCCCATAACAACGTCATCCACAGATCCCCATAACAGAGCATCATCCACAGATCCCCCATAACAGAGCGTCATCCACAGATCCCCCATAACAGAGCGTCATCCACAGATCCCCCATAACAGAGCGCCCTCCACAGATTCCCCATAACAGAGCGTCATCCACAGATCCCCCATAACAGAGCATCATCCACAGATCCCCCATAACAGACCGTCATCCACAGATTCCCCATAACAGAGCGTCATCCACAGATCCCCCATAACAGAGCGTCATCCACAGATCCCCCATAACAGAGCGCCCTCCACAGATTCCCCATAACAGAGCGTCATCCACAGATCCCCCATAACAGAGCATCATCCACAGATCCCCCATAACAGAGCGTCATCCACAGATCCCCCCATAACAGAGCGTCATCCACAGATCCCCCATAACAGAGCGTCATCCACAGATCCCCCATAACAGAGCGTCATCCACAGATCCCCCATAACAGAGCGTCATCCACAGATCCCCCATAACAGAGCATCATCCACAGATCCCCCATACAGAGCGTCCTCCACAGATCCCCCATAACAACGTCATCCACAGATCCCGATAACAGAGCATCATCCACAGATCCCCCATAACAGAGCGTCATCCACAGATCCCCCATAACAGAGCGTCATCCACAGATCCCCCATAACAGAGCGTCATCCACAGATCCCCCATAACAGAGTGTCCTCCACAGATCCCCCATAACAGACCGTCATCCACAGATTCCCCATAACAATGTCATCCACAGATCCCCCATAACAACGTCATCCACAGATCCCCATAACAGAGCATCATCCACAGATCCCCCATAACAGAGCGTCATCCACAGATCCCCCATAACAGAGCGTCATCCACAGATCCCCCATAACAGAGCGTCATCCACAGATCTCCCATAACAGGGCGTCATCCATAGATCCCCCATAACAGAGCGTCATCCACAGATCCCCCATAACAGAGCGTCATCCACAGATCCCCCATAACAGAGCGTCATCCACAGATCCCCCATAACAGAGCGTCATCCACAGATCCCCCATAACAACGTCATCCACAGATCCCCCATAACAGAGCATCATCCACAGATCCCCCATAACAGAGCATCATCCACAGATCCCCCATAACAGAGCGTCATCCACAGATCCCCCATAACAGAGTGTCCTCCACAGATCCCCCATAACAGAGCATCATCCACAGATCCCCCATAACAGAGCATCATCCACAGATCCCCCATAACAGAGCGTCATCCGCAGATCCCCCATAACAGAGCGTCATCCACAGATCCCCCATAACAGAGCGTCATCCACAGATTCCCCATAACAGAGTGTCCTCCACAGATCCCCCATAACAGAGCATCATCCACAGATCCCCCATAACAGAGCGTCACCCATAGATCCCCCATAAAAGGGCGTCATCCAAAGATCCCCCATAACAGAGCGTCATCTGCAGATTCCCCATAACAGAGCATCATCCGCAGATCCCCCATAACAGAGTGTCATCCACAGATCCCCCATAACAGAGCGTCATCCGCAGATCCCCCATAACAGAGCCTCATCCACAGATCCCCCATAACAGAGCGTCATCCGCAGATCCCCCATAACAGAGCGTCCTAAACAGATCCCCCATAACAGAGCGTCATCCACAGATCCCCCATAACAGAGCGTCATCCACAGATCCCCCATAACAATGTCATCCACAGATCCCCCATAACAGAGCGTCATCCGCAGATCCCCCATAACAGAGCATCATCCGCAGATCCCCCATAACAACGTCATCCACAGATCCCCCATAACAGAGCGTCATCCACAGATCCCCCATAACAGAGCGTCATCCGCAGATCCCCCATAACAACATCATCCACAGATCCCCCTCATAACAGAACGTCATCCACAGATCCACCATAACAGAGCGTCATCCACAGATCCCCCATAACAACATCATCCACAGATCCCCCATAACATCATCCACAGATCCCCCATAACAACGTCATCCACAGATCCCCCAAAACAGAGCGTCATCCGCAGATCCCCCATAACAACATCATCCACAGATCCCCATAACAGAACGTCATCCACAGATCCCCCATAACAGAGCGTCATCCACAGATCCCCCATAACAGAGCGTCATCCACAGATCCCCCATAACAGAGCGTCATCCACAGATCCCCCATAACAGAGCGTCATCCACAGATCCCCCCATAACAGAGCATCCTCCACAGATCCCCCATAAGGGCGTCATCCACACATCCCCCATATAAGAGCGTCACCCACAGATCCCCCATAACAGAGCATCATCCACAGATCCCCCATAACAGAGCGTCATCCACAGATCCCCCATAACAGAGCGTCATCCACAGATCCCCCATAACATCGTCATCCACAGATCCCCCATAACAGAGCGTCTTCCACAGATCCCCCCATAACAGAGCGTCATCCACAGATCCCCCCATAACAGAGCGTCATCCACAGATCCCCCATAACAGAGCGTCATCCGCAGATCCCCCATAACAGAGCGTCATCCACAGATCCCCCCATAACAGAGCGTCATCCACAGATCCCCCATAACAGAGCGTCATCCACAGATCCCCCATAACAGAGCGTCACCCATACATCCCCCATAACATCGTCATCCACAGATCCCCCATAACAGAGCATCCTCCACAGATACCCCATAAGAGCGTCATCCACAGATCCCCCATATAAGAGCGTCATCCACAGATCCCCCATAACAGAGCGTCATCCACAGATCCCCCATATAAGAGCGTCATCCACAGATCCCCCATAACAGAGCATCATCCACAGATCCCCCATAACAGAGCGTCATCCACAGATCCCCCATAACAGAGTGTCCTCCACAGATCCCCCATAACAGAGCATCCTCCACAGATCCCCCATAACAGAGCATCATCCACAGATCCCCCATAACAGAGCGTCATCCACAGATCCCCAATAACAGAGCGTCATCCACAGATCCCCCATAACAGAGCGTCATCCACAGATCCCCCATAACAGAGTGTCCTCCACAGATCCCCCATAACAGAGCATCCTCCACAGATCCCCCATAACAGAGCATCATCCACAGATCCCCCATAACAGAGCGTCATCCACAGATCCCCCATAACAGAGCATCCTGCACAGATCCCCCATAACGGAGCGTCATCCACAGATCCCCCATAACAGAGCGTCATCCACAGATCCCCCCATAACAGAGCGTCATCCACAGATCCCCCCATAACAGAGCGTCATCCACAGATCCCCCATAACAGAGCGTCATCCACAGATCCCCCCATAACAGAGCATCATCCACAGATCCCCCCATAACAGAGCGTCATCCACAGATCCCCCATAACAGAGCGTCCTCCACAGATCCCCCATAACAGAGCATCCTCCACAGATCCCCCATAACAGAGCATCATCCACAGATCCCCCATAACAGAGCATCCTCCACAGATCCCCCATAACAGAGCGTCATCCACAGATCCCCCATAACAGAGCGTCATCCACAGATCCCCCATAACAGAGTGTCCTCCACAGATCCCCCATAACAGAGCATCCTCCACAGATCCCCCATAACAGAGCATCCTGCACAGATCCCCCATAACAGAGCGTCATCCACAGATCCCCCATAACAGAGCGTCATCCACAGATCCCCCCATAACAGAGCATCATCCACAGATCCCCCATAACAGAGCGTCATCCACAGATCCCCCATAACAGAGCGCCCTCCACAGATTCCGCATAAAAGAGCGTCATCCACAGATCCCCCATAACAACGTCATCCACAGATCCCCCATAACAGAGCATCATCAACAGATCCCCCATAACAACGTCATCCACAGATCCCCCATAACAACATCATCCACAGATCCCCCATAACAATATCATCCACAGATCCCCCATAACAATGTCATCCACAGATCCCCCATAACAGAGCGTCATCCGCAGATCCCCCATAACAGAGCATCATCCGCAGATCCCCCATAACAACGTCATCCACAGATCCCCCATAACAGAGCGTCATCCACAGATCCCCATAACAGAGCGTCATCCGCAGATCCCCATAACAACATCATCCACAGATCCCCCTCATAACAGAACGTCATCCACAGATCCACCATAACAGAGCGTCATCCACAGATCCCCCATAACAACATCATCCACAGATCCCCCATAACATCATCCACAGATCCCCCATAACAACGTCATCCACAGATCCCCCATAACAGAGCGTCATCCGCAGATCCCCCATAACAACATCATCCACAGATCCCCATAACAGAACGTCATCCACAGATCCCCCATAACAGAGCGTCATCCACAGATCCCCCATAACAGAGCGTCATCCACAGATCCCCCATAACAGAGCGTCATCCACAGATCCCCCATAACAGAGCGTCATCCACAGATCCCCCCATAACAGAGCATCCTCCACAGATCCCCCATAAGGGCGTCATCCACACATCCCCCATATAAGAGCGTCACCCACAGATCCCCCATAACAGAGCATCATCCACAGATCCCCCATAACAGAGCGTCATCCACAGATCCCCCATAACAGAGCGTCATCCACAGATCCCCCATAACATCGTCATCCACAGATCCCCCATAACAGAGCGTCTTCCACAGATCCCCCCATAACAGAGCGTCATCCACAGATCCCCCCATAACAGAGCGTCATCCACAGATCCCCCATAACAGAGCGTCATCCGCAGATCCCCCATAACAGAGCGTCATCCACAGATCCCCCCATAACAGAGCGTCATCCACAGATCCCCCATAACAGAGCGTCATCCACAGATCCCCCATAACAGAGCGTCACCCATACATCCCCCATAACATCGTCATCCACAGATCCCCCATAACAGAGCATCCTCCACAGATACCCCATAAGAGCGTCATCCACAGATCCCCCATATAAGAGCGTCATCCACAGATCCCCCATAACAGAGCATCATCCACAGATCCCCCATAACAGAGCATGATCCACAGATCCCCCCATAACAGAGCGTCATCCACAGATCCCCCATAACAGAGCGTCATCCACAGATCCCCAATAACAGAGCGTCATCCACAGATCCCCCATAACAGAGCGTCATCCACAGATCCCCCATAACAGAGTGTCCTCCACAGATCCCCCATAACAGAGCATCCTCCACAGATCCCCCATAACAGAGCATCATCCACAGATCCCCCATAACAGAGCGTCATCCACAGATCCCCCATAACAGAGCATCCTGCACAGATCCCCCATAACGGAGCGTCATCCACAGATCCCCCATAACAGAGCGTCATCCACAGATCCCCCCATAACAGAGCGTCATCCACAGATCCCCCCATAACAGAGCGTCATCCACAGATCCCCCATAACAGAGCGTCATCCACAGATCCCCCCATAACAGAGCATCATCCACAGATCCCCCCATAACAGAGCGTCATCCACAGATCCTCCATAACAGAGCGTCCTCCACAGATCCCCCATAACAGAGCATCCTCCACAGATCCCCCATAACAGAGCATCATCCACAGATCCCCCATAACAGAGCATCCTCCACAGATCCCCCATAACAGAGCGTCATCCACAGATCCCCCATAACAGAGCGTCATCCACAGATCCCCCATAACAGAGTGTCCTCCACAGATCCCCCATAACAGAGCATCCTCCACAGATCCCCCATAACAGAGCATCCTGCACAGATCCCCCATAACGGAGCGTCATCCACAGATCCCCCATAACAGAGCGTCATCCACAGATCCCCCCATAACAGAGCATCATCCACAGATCCCCCATAACAGAGCGTCATCCACAGATCCCCCATAACAGAGCGCCCTCCACAGATTCCCCATAACAGAGCGTCATCCACAGATCCCCCATAACAACGTCATCCACAGATCCCCCATAACAGAGCATCATCAACAGATCCCCCATAACAACGTCATCCACAGATCCCCCATAACAACATCATCCACAGATCCCCCATAACAATATCATCCACAGATCCCCCATAACAATGTCATCCACAGATCCCCCATAACAGAGCGTCATCCGCAGATCCCCCATAACAGAGCATCATCCGCAGATCCCCCATAACAACGTCATCCACAGATCCCCCATAACAGAGCGTCATCCACAGATCCCCCATAATAGAGCGTCATCCGCAGATCCCCCATAACAACATCATCCACAGATCCCCCTCATAACAGAACGTCATCCACAGATCCACCATAACAGAGCGTCATCCACAGATCCCCCATAACAACATCATCCACAGATCCCCCATAACATCATCCACAGATCCCCCATAACAACGTCATCCACAGATCCCCCATAACAGAGCGTCATCCGCAGATCCCCCATAACAACATCATCCACAGATCCCCATAACAGAACGTCATCCACAGATCCCCCATAACAGAGCGTCATCCACAGATCCCCCATAACAGAGCGTCATCCACAGATCCCCCATAACAGAGCGTCATCCACAGATCCCCCATAACAGAGCGTCATCCACAGATCCCCCCATAACAGAGCATCCTCCACAGATCCCCCATAAGGGCGTCATCCACACATCCCCCATATAAGAGCGTCACCCACAGATCCCCCATAACAGAGCATCATCCACAGATCCCCCATAACAGAGCGTCATCCACAGATCCCCCATAACAGAGCGTCATCCACAGATCCCCCATAACATCGTCATCCACAGATCCCCCATAACAGAGCGTCTTCCACAGATCCCCCCATAACAGAGCGTCATCCACAGATCCCCCCATAACAGAGCGTCATCCACAGATCCCCCATAACAGAGCGTCATCCGCAGATCCCCCATAACAGAGCGTCATCCACAGATCCCCCCATAACAGAGCGTCATCCACAGATCCCCCATAACAGAGCGTCATCCACAGATCCCCCATAACAGAGCGTCACCCATACATCCCCCATAACATCGTCATCCACAGATCCCCCATAACAGAGCATCCTCCACAGATACCCCATAAGAGCGTCATCCACAGATCCCCCATATAAGAGCGTCATCCACAGATCCCCCATAACAGAGCATCATCCACAGATCCCCCATAACAGAGCATCATCCACAGATCCCCCCATAACAGAGCGTCATCCACAGATCCCCCATAACAGAGCGTCATCCACAGATCCCCAATAACAGAGCGTCATCCACAGATCCCCCATAACAGAGCGTCATCCACAGATCCCCCATAACAGAGTGTCCTCCACAGATCCCCCATAACAGAGCATCCTCCACAGATCCCCCATAACAGAGCATCATCCACAGATCCCCCATAACAGAGCGTCATCCACAGATCCCCCATAACAGAGCATCCTGCACAGATCCCCCATAACGGAGCGTCATCCACAGATCCCCCATAACAGAGCGTCATCCACAGATCCCCCCATAACAGAGCGTCATCCACAGATCCCCCCATAACAGAGCGTCATCCACAGATCCCCCATAACAGAGCGTCATCCACAGATCCCCCCATAACAGAGCATCATCCACAGATCCCCCCATAACAGAGCGTCATCCACAGATCCCCCATAACAGAGCGTCCTCCACAGATCCCCCATAACAGAGCATCCTCCACAGATCCCCCATAACAGAGCATCATCCACAGATCCCCCATAACAGAGCATCCTCCACAGATCCCCCATAACAGAGCGTCATCCACAGATCCCCCATAACAGAGCGTCATCCACAGATCCCCCATAACAGAGTGTCCTCCACAGATCCCCCATAACAGAGCATCCTCCACAGATCCCCCATAACAGAGCATCCTGCACAGATCCCCCATAACGGAGCGTCATCCACAGATCCCCCATAACAGAGCGTCATCCACAGATCCCCCCATAACAGAGCATCATCCACAGATCCCCCATAACAGAGCGTCATCCACAGATCCCCCATAACAGAGCGCCCTCCACAGATTCCCCATAACAGAGCGTCATCCACAGATCCCCCATAACAACGTCATCCACAGATCCCCCATAACAGAGCATCATCAACAGATCCCCCATAACAACGTCATCCACAGATCCCCCATAACAACATCATCCACAGATCCCCCATAACAATATCATCCACAGATCCCCCATAACAATGTCATCCACAGATCCCCCATAACAGAGCGTCATCCGCAGATCCCCCATAACAGAGCATCATCCGCAGATCCCCCATAACAACGTCATCCACAGATCCCCCATAACAGAGCGTCATCCACAGATCCCCCATAATAGAGCGTCATCCGCAGATCCCCCATAACAACATCATCCACAGATCCCCCTCATAACAGAACGTCATCCACAGATCCACCATAACAGAGCGTCATCCACAGATCCCCCATAACAACATCATCCACAGATCCCCCATAACATCATCCACAGATCCCCCATAACAACGTCATCCACAGATCCCCCATAACAGAGCGTCATCCGCAGATCCCCCATAACAACATCATCCACAGATCCCCATAACAGAACGTCATCCACAGATCCCCCATAACAGAGCGTCATCCACAGATCCCCCATAACAGAGCGTCATCCACAGATCCCCCATAACAGAGCGTCATCCACAGATCCCCCATAACAGAGCGTCATCCACAGATCCCCCCATAACAGAGCATCCTCCACAGATCCCCCATAAGGGCGTCATCCACACATCCCCCATATAAGAGCGTCACCCACAGATCCCCCATAACAGAGCATCATCCACAGATCCCCCATAACAGAGCGTCATCCACAGATCCCCCATAACAGAGCGTCATCCACAGATCCCCCATAACATCGTCATCCACAGATCCCCCATAACAGAGCGTCTTCCACAGATCCCCCCATAACAGAGCGTCATCCACAGATCCCCCCATAACAGAGCGTCATCCACAGATCCCCCATAACAGAGCGTCATCCGCAGATCCCCCATAACAGAGCGTCATCCACAGATCCCCCCATAACAGAGCGTCATCCACAGATCCCCCATAACAGAGCGTCATCCACAGATCCCCCATAACAGAGCGTCACCCATACATCCCCCATAACATCGTCATCCACAGATCCCCCATAACAGAGCATCCTCCACAGATACCCCATAAGAGCGTCATCCACAGATCCCCCATATAAGAGCGTCATCCACAGATCCCCCATAACAGAGCATCATCCACAGATCCCCCATAACAGAGCATCATCCACAGATCCCCCCATAACAGAGCGTCATCCACAGATCCCCCATAACAGAGCGTCATCCACAGATCCCCAATAACAGAGCGTCATCCACAGATCCCCCATAACAGAGCGTCATCCACAGATCCCCCATAACAGAGTGTCCTCCACAGATCCCCCATAACAGAGCATCCTCCACAGATCCCCCATAACAGAGCATCATCCACAGATCCCCCATAACAGAGCGTCATCCACAGATCCCCCATAACAGAGCATCCTGCACAGATCCCCCATAACGGAGCGTCATCCACAGATCCCCCATAACAGAGCGTCATCCACAGATCCCCCCATAACAGAGCGTCATCCACAGATCCCCCCATAACAGAGCGTCATCCACAGATCCCCCATAACAGAGCGTCATCCACAGATCCCCCCATAACAGAGCATCATCCACAGATCCCCCCATAACAGAGCGTCATCCACAGATCCCCCATAACAGAGCGTCCTCCACAGATCCCCCATAACAGAGCATCCTCCACAGATCCCCCATAACAGAGCATCATCCACAGATCCCCCATAACAGAGCATCCTCCACAGATCCCCCATAACAGAGCGTCATCCACAGATCCCCCATAACAGAGCGTCATCCACAGATCCCCCATAACAGAGTGTCCTCCACAGATCCCCCATAACAGAGCATCCTCCACAGATCCCCCATAACAGAGCATCCTGCACAGATCCCCCATAACGGAGCGTCATCCACAGATCCCCCATAACAGAGCGTCATCCACAGATCCCCCCATAACAGAGCATCATCCACAGATCCCCCATAACAGAGCGTCATCCACAGATCCCCCATAACAGAGCGCCCTCCACAGATTCCCCATAACAGAGCGTCATCCACAGATCCCCCATAACAACGTCATCCACAGATCCCCCATAACAGAGCATCATCAACAGATCCCCCATAACAACGTCATCCACAGATCCCCCATAACAACATCATCCACAGATCCCCCATAACAATATCATCCACAGATCCCCCATAACAATGTCATCCACAGATCCCCCATAACAGAGCGTCATCCGCAGATCCCCCATAACAGAGCATCATCCGCAGATCCCCCATAACAACGTCATCCACAGATCCCCCATAACAGAGCGTCATCCACAGATCCCCCATAATAGAGCGTCATCCGCAGATCCCCCATAACAACATCATCCACAGATCCCCCTCATAACAGAACGTCATCCACAGATCCACCATAACAGAGCGTCATCCACAGATCCCCCATAACAACATCATCCACAGATCCCCCATAACATCATCCACAGATCCCCCATAACAACGTCATCCACAGATCCCCCATAACAGAGCGTCATCCGCAGATCCCCCATAACAACATCATCCACAGATCCCCATAACAGAACGTCATCCACAGATCCCCCATAACAGAGCGTCATCCACAGATCCCCCATAACAGAGCGTCATCCACAGATCCCCCATAACAGAGCGTCATCCACAGATCCCCCATAACAGAGCGTCATCCACAGATCCCCCCATAACAGAGCATCCTCCACAGATCCCCCATAAGGGCGTCATCCACACATCCCCCATATAAGAGCGTCACCCACAGATCCCCCATAACAGAGCATCATCCACAGATCCCCCATAACAGAGCGTCATCCACAGATCCCCCATAACAGAGCGTCATCCACAGATCCCCCATAACATCGTCATCCACAGATCCCCCATAACAGAGCGTCTTCCACAGATCCCCCCATAACAGAGCGTCATCCACAGATCCCCCCATAACAGAGCGTCATCCACAGATCCCCCATAACAGAGCGTCATCCGCAGATCCCCCATAACAGAGCGTCATCCACAGATCCCCCCATAACAGAGCGTCATCCACAGATCCCCCATAACAGAGCGTCATCCACAGATCCCCCATAACAGAGCGTCACCCATACATCCCCCATAACATCGTCATCCACAGATCCCCCATAACAGATCATCCTCCACAGATACCCCATAAGAGCGTCATCCACAGATCCCCCATATAAGAGCGTCATCCACAGATCCCCCATAACAGAGCATCATCCACAGATCCCCCATAACAGAGCATCATCCACAGATCCCCCCATAACAGAGCGTCATCCACAGATCCCCCATAACAGAGCGTCATCCACAGATCCCCAATAACAGAGCGTCATCCACAGATCCCCCATAACAGAGCGTCATCCACAGATCCCCCATAACAGAGTGTCCTCCACAGATCCCCCATAACAGAGCATCCTCCACAGATCCCCCATAACAGAGCATCATCCACAGATCCCCCATAACAGAGCGTCATCCACAGATCCCCCATAACAGAGCATCCTGCACAGATCCCCCATAACGGAGCGTCATCCACAGATCCCCCATAACAGAGCGTCATCCACAGATCCCCCCATAACAGAGCGTCATCCACAGATCCCCCCATAACAGAGCGTCATCCACAGATCCCCCATAACAGAGCGTCATCCACAGATCCCCCCATAACAGAGCATCATCCACAGATCCCCCCATAACAGAGCGTCATCCACAGATCCCCCATAACAGAGCGTCCTCCACAGATCCCCCATAACAGAGCATCCTCCACAGATCCCCCATAACAGAGCATCATCCACAGATCCCCCATAACAGAGCATCCTCCACAGATCCCCCATAACAGAGCGTCATCCACAGATCCCCCATAACAGAGCGTCATCCACAGATCCCCCATAACAGAGTGTCCTCCACAGATCCCCCATAACAGAGCATCCTCCACAGATCCCCCATAACAGAGCATCCTGCACAGATCCCCCATAACGGAGCGTCATCCACAGATCCCCCATAACAGAGCGTCATCCACAGATCCCCCCATAACAGAGCATCATCCACAGATCCCCCATAACAGAGCGTCATCCACAGATCCCCCATAACAGAGCGCCCTCCACAGATTCCCCATAACAGAGCGTCATCCACAGATCCCCCATAACAACGTCATCCACAGATCCCCCATAACAGAGCATCATCAACAGATCCCCCATAACAACGTCATCCACAGATCCCCCATAACAACATCATCCACAGATCCCCCATAACAATATCATCCACAGATCCCCCATAACAATGTCATCCACAGATCCCCCATAACAGAGCGTCATCCGCAGATCCCCCATAACAGAGCATCATCCGCAGATCCCCCATAACAACGTCATCCACAGATCCCCCATAACAGAGCGTCATCCACAGATCCCCCATAATAGAGCGTCATCCGCAGATCCCCCATAACAACATCATCCACAGATCCCCCTCATAACAGAACGTCATCCACAGATCCACCATAACAGAGCGTCATCCACAGATCCCCCATAACAACATCATCCACAGATCCCCCATAACATCATCCACAGATCCCCCATAACAACGTCATCCACAGATCCCCCATAACAGAGCGTCATCCGCAGATCCCCCATAACAACATCATCCACAGATCCCCATAACAGAACGTCATCCACAGATCCCCCATAACAGAGCGTCATCCACAGATCCCCCATAACAGAGCGTCATCCACAGATCCCCCATAACAGAGCATCATCCACAGATCCCCCATAACAGAGCATCATCCACAGATCCCCCATAACAGAGCATCCTGCACAGATCCCCCATAACAGAGTGTCCTCCACAGATCCCCCATAACAGAGCATCATTCACAGATCCCCCATAACAGAGCGTCCTCCACAGATCCCCCATAACAGAGTGTCCTCCACAGATCCCCCATAACAGAGCGTCCTCCACAGATCCCCCATAACAGAGTGTCCTCCACAGATTCCCCATAACACTGCGTCATCCACAGATCCCCCATAACAGAGCGTCATCCACAGATCCCCCATAACAGAGCGTCATCCACAGATTCCCCATAACAGAGCGTCATCCACAGATCCCCCATAACAGGTGTAATCTGCCAGATCTAACAGTGACGTCACAGACCCTCCCCCCCCCCCCCAGTCTGTGATTCATGGTACTGCCCGCTGGTGGTGAGAACGCGCTTTACGCGTCGCTGTAGTACACAGGAGCGCGCTGATGGGCGTGCCCCATGTGACGCGTGGGCGAGCAGATAGCGCAGGGCAGTTACGTTTCCCCGTTTGCGTCGTTATCTATTGCTGAGCGCAGTGCGGCCATCTTTAGTGTTGGCGTTACGTTACGTACACTGTCAGCCATTACTGGAGCAACAGTTTCCTGATATATTAGTAACTGAATGTCCACTAGAGGGCGCACAGTGCACGTGACATCCGCGGACAGACGAGCGGCCCGCGGAGATACAGTATATGCAGAGCGCCCATGTAATGGGGGCACTGCGGACCATGCTGTCATTATGGGGGCACTGCGGACCATGCTGTCATTATGGGGGCACTGCGGACCATGCTGTCATTATGGGGGCACTGCGGACCATGCTGTCATTATGGGGGCACTGCGGACCATGCTGTCATTATGGGGGCACTGCGGACCATGCTGTCATTATGGGGGCACTGCGGACGATGCTGTCATTATGGGGGCACTGCGGACCATGCTGTCATTATGGGGGCACTGCGGACGATGCTATCATTATGGGGGGGCTGCGGACCACACTGTCATTATGGGGGCACTGCGGACGATGCTGTCATATGGGGGGGGCACTGCGGACGATGCTGTCATTATGGGGGCACTGCGGACGATGCTGTCATTATGGGGGCACTGCGGACGATGCTGTCATTATGGGGACACTGCGGACGATGCTGTCATTATGGGGGGGCTGCGGACCACACTGTCATTATGGGGGCACTGCGGACCATGCTGTCATTATGGGGGCACTGCGGACGATGCTGTCATTATGGAGGCACTGCGGACGATGCTGTCATATGGGGGGGGGGCACTGCGGACGATGCTATCATTATGGGGGGGCTGCGGACCACACTGTCATTATGGGGGCACTGCGGACGATGCTGTCATAAGGGGGGGGCACTGCGGACGATGCTGTCATTATGGGGGCACTGCGGACGATGCTGTCATTATGGGGGCACTGCGGACGATGCTGTCATATGGGGGGGCACTGCGGACGATGCTGTCATTATGGGGACACTGCGGACGATGCTGTCATTATGGGGGGGCTGCGGACCACACTGTCATTATGGGGGCACTGCGGACCATGCTGTCATTATGGGGGCACTGCGGACGATGCTGTCATTATGGAGGCACTGCGGACGATGCTGTCATATGGGGGGGGGCACTGCGGACGATGCTGTCATTATGGGGGCACTGCGGACGATGCTGTCATTATGGGGACACTGCGGACGATGCTGTCATTATGGGGGCTGCGGACCATGCTGTCATTATGGGGGCTGCGGACCACACTGTCATTATGGGGGCACTGCGGACGATGCTGTCATTATGGGGACACTGCGGATGATGCTGTCATTATGGGGGCTGTGGACCACACTGTCATTATGGGGGGCAGTGTGGACGCCGCTGTCATGGGGGCACTGTGGACGATGCTGTCATTATGGGGGCACTGCGGACCACACTGTCATTATGGAGGCACTGCGGACGATGCTGTCATATGGGGGGGGCACTGCGGACGATGCTGTCATTATGGGGGCACTGCGGACCACACTGTCATTATGGAGGCACTGCGGACGATGCTGTCATATGGGGGGGGCACTGCGGACGATGCTGTCATTATGGGGGCACTGCGGACGATGCTGTCATTATGGGGACACTGCGGACGATGCTGTCATTATGGGGGCTGCGGACCATGCTGTCATTATGGGGGCTGCGGACCACACTGTCATTATGGGGGCACTGCGGACGATGCTGTCATTATGGGGACACTGCGGATGATGCTGTCATTATGGGGGCTGCGGACCACACTGTCATTATGGGGGGCAGTGTGGACGCCGCTGTCATGGGGGCACTGTGGACGATGCTGTCATTATGGGGGGCACTGGGGACGATGCTGTCATTATGGGGGCAGTGTGGACGCCGCTGTCATTATGGGGGCACTGCGGACGATGCTGTCATTATGGGGGGCACTGGGGACGATGCTGTCGTTATGGGGGGCACTGCAGACGATGCTGTCATTATGGGGGGCTGCGGACCACACTGTCATTATTGGGGGCACTGTGGACACCGCTGTCATTATGGGGGCACTCCTGGACACCGCTGTCATTATGGGGGCACTGTGGACACCACTGTCATTATGGGGGGCAGTGTGGACGCCGCTGTCATGGGGGCACTGTGGACGATGCTGTCATTATGGGGGCACTGCGGACCACACTGTCATTATGGAGGCACTGCGGACGATGCTGTCATATGGGGGGGGCACTGCGGACGATGCTGTCATTATGGGGGCACTGCGGACCACACTGTCATTATGGAGGCACTGCGGACGATGCTGTCATATGGGGGGGGCACTGCGGACGATGCTGTCATTATGGGGGCACTGCGGACGATGCTGTCATTATGGGGACACTGCGGACGATGCTGTCATTATGGGGGCTGCGGACCATGCTGTCATTATGGGGGCTGCGGACCACACTGTCATTATGGGGGCACTGCGGACGATGCTGTCATTATGGGGACACTGCGGATGATGCTGTCATTATGGGGGCTGCGGACCACACTGTCATTATGGGGGGCAGTGTGGACGCCGCTGTCATGGGGGCACTGTGGACGATGCTGTCATTATGGGGGGCACTGGGGACGATGCTGTCATTATGGGGGCAGTGTGGACGCCGCTGTCATTATGGGGGCACTGCGGACGATGCTGTCATTATGGGGGGCACTGGGGACGATGCTGTCGTTATGGGGGGCACTGCAGACGATGCTGTCATTATGGGGGGCTGCGGACCACACTGTCATTATTGGGGGCACTGTGGACACCGCTGTCATTATGGGGGCACTCCTGGACACCGCTGTCATTATGGGGGCACTGTGGACACCACTGTCATTATGGGGGGCATTGTGGACACTGCTGTCATTATGGGGGGCACTGTGGTTATCGCTGTTATTATGGGGGCACTGTGGACGATGCTGTCATTATGGGGAACACTGTGGACGCCGCTGTCAATATGGGGGCACTGTGGTCACTGCTGTCATTATGGGGGCACTGTGGTCACTGCTGTCATTATGGGGGCACTGTGGACACCGCTGTCATTATGGGGGCACTGTGGACACCGCTGTCATTATGGGGGCACTGTGGACGCCGCTGTCATTATGGGGGCACTGGGGACGATGCTGTCGTTATGAGGGGCACTGCAGACGATGCTGTCATTATGGGGGGCTGCGGACCACACTGTCATTATGGGGGGCATTGTGGACACCGCTGTCATTATGGGGGCACTCCTGGACACCGCTGTCATTATGGGGGCACTGTGGACACCACTGTCATTATGGGGGGCACTGTGGACACTGCTGTCATTATGGGGGGCACTGTGGTTATCGCTGTTATTATGGGGGCACTGTGGACGATGCTGTCATTATAGGGAACACTGTTGACGCCGCTGTCATTATGGGGGCACTGTGGTCACTGCTGTCATTATGGGGGCACTGTGGTCACTGCTGTCATTATGGGGGCACTGTGGACACCGCTGTCATTATGGGGGCTGCGGACCACACTGTCATTATGGGGGGCAGTGTGGACGCCGCTGTCATTATGAGGGCACTGCGGACGATGCTGTCATTATGGGGGGCACTGGGGACGATGCTGTCATTATGGGGGCAGTGTGGACGCCGCTGTCATTATGGGGGCACTGCGGACGATGCTGTCATTATGGGGGGCACTGGGAACCATGCTGTCGTTATGGGGGGCACTGCAGACGATGCTGTCATTATGGGGGGCACTGTGGACACCGCTGTCATTGTGGGGGCACTCCTGGACACCGCTGTCATTATGGGGGCACTGTGGACACCACTGTCATTATGGGTGGCACTGTGGACACTGCTGTCATTATGGGGGGCACTGTGGTTATCGCTGTTATTATGGGGGCACTGTGGACGATGCTGTCATTATGGGGAACACTGTGGACGCCGCTGTCATTATGGGGGCACTGTGGTCACTGCTGTCATTATGGGGGCACTGTGGTCACTGCTGTCATTATGGGGGCACTGTGGACACCACTGTGGACACCGCTGTCATTATGGGGGCACTGTGGACACCGCTGTCATTATGGGGGCACTGTGGACGATGCTGTCATTATGGGGGCACTGTGGACGATGCTGTCATTATGGGGGCACTGTGGACGCCGCTGTCATTATGGGGGCACTGTGGACACCGCTGTCATTATGGGGGCACTGTGGACACCACTGTGGACACCGCTGTCATTATGGGGGCACTGTGGACACCGCTGTCATTATGGGGGCACTGTGGACGATGCTATCATTATGGGGGCACTGTGGACGCCGCTGTCATTGTGGGGGCACTGTGGACACCGCTGTCATTATGGGGGCACTGTGGACACCGCTGTCATTATGGGGGCACTGTGGATATCGCTGTCATTATGGGGGCACTGTGGACGATGCTGTCATTATGGAGGCACTGTGGACGATGCTGTCATTATGGGGGCACTGTGGACGATGCTGTCATTATGGGGGCACTGTGGACGATGCTGTTATTATGGGGGCACTGTGGACGATGCTGTCATTATGGGGGCACTGTGGATGATGCTGTCATTATGGGGGCACTGTGGATGATGCTGTCATTATGGAGGCACTGTGGACGATGCTGTCATTATGGAGGCACTGTGGATGATGCTGTCATTATGGAGGCACTGTGGACGATGCTGTCATTATGGGGGCACTGTGGATGATGCTGTCATTATGGAGGCACTGTGGACGATGCTGTCATTATGGGGGCACTGTGGATGATGCTGTCATTATGGAGGCACTGTGGATGATGCTGTCATTATGGGGGCACTGTGGATGATGCTGTCATTATGGGGGCACTGTGGATGATGCTGTCATTATGGAGGCACTGTGGATGATGCTGTTATTATGGGGGCACTGTGGACGATGCTGTCATTATGGGGGCACTGTGGATATCGCTGTTATTATGGGGGCACTTTGGATGATGCTGTCATTATGGAGGCACTGTGGATATCGCTGTCATTATGGGGGCACTGTGGATGATGCTGTCATTATGGGGGCACTGTGGACACCGCTGTCATTATGGGGGCACTGTGGACGATGCTATCATTATGGGGGCACTGTGGACGCCGCTGTCATTGTGGGGGCACTGTGGACACCGCTGTCATTATGGGGGCACTGTGGACACCGCTGTCATTATGGGGGCACTGTGGACGATGCTGTCATTATGGGGGCACTGTGGATGATGCTGTCATTATGGAGGCACTGTGGACGATGCTGTCATTATGGAGGCACTGTGGACGATGCTGTCATTATGGGGGCACTGTGGATGATGCTGTCATTATGGGGGCACTGTGGATGATGCTGTCATTATGGAGGCACTGTGGACGATGCTGTCATTATGGAGGCACTGTGGACGATGCTGTCATTATGGGGGCACTGTGGATGATGCTGTCATTATGGAGGCACTGTGGACGATGCTGTCATTATGGAGGCACTGTGGATGATGCTGTCATTATGGAGGCACTGTGGATGATGCTGTCATTATGGAGGCACTGTGGACGATGCTGTCATTATGGAGGCACTGTGGATGATGCTGTCATTATGGAGGCACTGTGGATGATGCTGTCATTATGGAGGCACTGTGGATGATGCTGTCATTATGGGGGCACTGTGGATGATGCTGTCATTATGGGGGCACTGTGGATGATGCTGTCATTATGGAGGCACTGTGGACGATGCTGTCATTATGGGGGCACTGTGGATGATGCTGTCATTATGGAGGCACTGTGGATGATGCTGTCATTATGGGGGCACTGTGGATGATGCTGTCATTATGGAGGCACTGTGGACGATGCTGTCATTATGGGGGCAGTGTGGACGATGCTGTCATTATGGGGGCACTGTGGATATCGCTGTTATTATGGGGGCACTGTAGATATCGCTGTTATTATGGGGGCACTGTGGATGTCGCTGTTATTATGGGAGCACTGTGGATATCGCTGTTATTATGGGGGCACTGTAGATATCGCTGTTATTATGGGGGCACTGTGGATGTCGCTGTTATTATGGGGGCACTGTGGACGATGCTGTCATTATGGAGGCACTGTGGACGATGCTGTCATTATGGAGGCACTGTGGATGATGCTGTCATTATGGAGGCACTGTGGACGATGCTGTCATTATGGGGGCACTGTGGATGATGCTGTCATTATGGGGGCACTGTGGATGATGCTGTTATTATGGGGGCACTGTGGATGATGCTGTCATTATGGAGGCACTGTGGATGATGCTGTTATTATGGAGGCACTGTGGATGATGCTGTCATTATGGAGGCACTGTGGATGATGCTGTCATTATGGAGGCACTGTGGACGATGCTGTCATTATGGGGGCACTGTGGATGATGCTGTCATTATGGGGGCACTGTGGATGATGCTGTCATTATGGAGGCACTGTGGATGATGCTGTCATTATGGGGGCACTGTGGATGATGCTGTCATTATGGGGGCACTGTGGATGATGCTGTCATTATGGAGGCACTGTGGATGATGCTGTCATTATGGGGGCACTGTGGATGATGCTGTCATTATGGGGGCACTGTGGACACCGCTGTCATTATGGGGGTGTGGAGACACGGTTTTGTAGACACTCTTTGGCCATGTGTCCAAGGCGCCCACACGTATAGCAGTGCCGTGGGTTAGACAAGTCACCCGCCCTGTTGGTAAACCTTTTTCTTGTTGGGGCTTCTGTGGGGTAATGAGTTAGTCCAGCACAGGAGTCTGGGGGTCGCTGGGGTCCATGGTGGAGGGACCTCCTCGGATCGGTGGGCCTATTGGGCCTCCAGCTGGGTCGGTTGGCTGTAAATTCGTCAGCCAATCGCGCTGCTTGCTCTGGGGTGTCGAGCTTCCTGACCCATTCCCGGATTTCCGGGTCCATCTGCTCCAGCAGCTGTTCGAGCACCATCACGTCCCGGAGGCAGCAGCGGAGTGGGCAGCCCGACCATCGAGCCAGCGGTTACAGTGTCCTCGGAGTTGACTGCCAAATTCGACGTACGAGACACCCTGGCGAGACATAGTCCGGAACTTAGTGCGATGTCTCTCGGGGGTTATGGTAAAAAGGGCCAACAAAGTGTCCTTAATAATTCCGTAGTCCAAGCAGTCCTGAGGCCCAAGTGATCGGACAGCCTCCTGGGCCCGGACCGGCAAGCCTGTCCACAGGTATTTGGGCCACTCAGCTGTGGGCACCTGGTGCATACGCATTAAGCTTTGCAAGTGTTCATCTATCTCAGTGCTGGAATCATTAAACACTGGCACATCCCTGTAGCGAAGATGACTTCCTTGGTGGTGGTCTATCCTGGAGGTAGGTGCTGGTGGTCTATCCTGGAGGTAGGGGCTGGTGGTCTATCCTGGAGGTAGGGGCTGGTGGTCTATCCTGGAGGTAGGTGCTGGTGGTCTATCCTGGAGGTAGGGGCTGGTGGTCTATCCTGGAGGTAGGGGCTGGTGGTGTATCCTGGAGGTAGGGGCTGGTGGTCTATCCTGGAGGTAGGGGCTGGTGGTCTATCCTGGAGGTAGGGGCTGGTGGTCTATCCTGGAGGTAGGGGCTGGTGGTGTATCCTGGAGGTAGGGGCTGGTGGTGTATCCTGGAGGTAGGGGCTGGTGGTCTATCCTGGAGGTAGGGGCTGGTGGTCTATCCTGGAGGTAGGGGCTGGTGGTCTATCCTGGAGGTAGGTGCTGGTGGTCTATCCTGGAGGTAGGGGCTGGTGGTCTATCCTGGAGGTAGGGGCTGGTGGTCTATCCTGGAGGTAGGGGCTGGTGGTCTATCCTGGAGGTAGGGGCTGGTGGTGTATCCTGGAGGTAGGGGCTGGTGGTCTATCCTGGAGGTAGGGGCTGGTGGTCTATCCTGGAGGTAGGGGCTGATGGTCTATCCTGGAGGTAGGGGCTGGTGGTCTATCCTGGAGGTAGGGGCTGGTGGTCTATCCTGGAGGTAGGGGCTGGTGGTCTATCCTGGAGGTAGGGGCTGGTGGTCTATCCTGGAGGTAGGGGCTGATGGTGAGGAAATTGGAAATCCAAACACAAATTGCAGAGCTCCAGCCCTCTCTTCCCTTGAAGCTTCAGGCCCCAATGCAGTCAACAATTCCTTGACTCGGTCTGCTTGGGTTTGGTTTGTTTCCAGACTGTCACTGGATCTAGGATGAGATACAGGGTTTACCTCCTCTGATACCACAACGGCGGTGTCCTCATCATCCTCTGATACCACAACGGCGGTGTCCTCATCATCCTCTGATACCACAACGGCAGTGTCTTCATCATCCTCTGATACCACAACGGCAGTGTCCCCATCATCCTCTGATACCACAACGGCGGTGTCCTCATCATCCTCTGATACCACAACGGCAGTGTCCTCATCATCCTCTGATACCACAACGGCAGTGTCCTCATCATCCTCTGATACCACAACGCCAGTGTCCCCATCATCCTCTGATACCACAACGGCGGTGTCCTCATCATCCTCTGATACCACAACGGCAGTGTCCTCATCATCCTCTGATACCAGAACGGCAGTGTCCTCATCATCCTCTGATACCACAACGGCGGTGTCCTCATCATCCTCTGATACCACAACGGCGGTGTCCTCATCATCCTCTGATACCACAACGGCAGTGTCCTCATCATCCTCTGATACCACAACGGCAGTGTCCTCATCATCCTCTGATACCACAACGGCGGTGTCCTCATCATCCTCTGATACCACAACGGCGGTGTCCTCATCATCCTCTGATACCACAACGGCGGTGTCCTCATCATCCTCTGATACCACAACGGCAGTGTCCTCATCATCCTCTGATACCACAACGGCAGTGTCCTCATCATCCTCTGATACCACAACGGCGGGATCCTCATCATCCTCTGATACCACATCGGCAGTGTCCTCATCATCCTCTGATACCACAACGGCAGTGTCCTCATCATCCTCTGATACCACAACGCCAGTGTCCTCATCATCCTCTGATACCACAACGCCAGTGTCCTCATCATCCTCTGATACCACAACGCCAGTGTCCTCATCATCTTCTGATACCACAACGGCGGGATCCTCATCATCCTCTGATACCACAACGGCGGGATCCTCATCATCCTCTGCATCATTCTGGGCATCCCAACAGACTAATTTCCGGATCAAGTCTGACCGAGTCTCAGCGTTCCAGTAGATAATCTTTCGCCTCTGGCACAGATCCTGTAGCATCCATTTACTGCTTCGGTCGTAACTCCTCTCTTGTCCTTGTCCCATGGCTGAGCTGGTGGGGTTGGACATGGCAGCGTCTGAAACCTGAATGCCTCCACTATGGCCTGCTAGGTATGCTTATGTGCCTCCCTGGTTGTTGAGCCCTGGACGGTGTCGAAAACACCAGTCCTCTGCAGCTCCCCTGGATAAACCAGGCTGAGTAGTGTCCCACCGCTGCCACCAATTGTGGAGACACGGGTCAGTGGGTGCTCTCCTGTGGAGACACGGGGGGTCAGTGGGTGCTCTCCTGTGGAGACACGGGGGTCAGTGGGTGCTCTCCTGTGGAGACACGGGGGTCAGTGGGTGCTCTCGTCCGCTGGCCCAGCTGCCTTTAGAAAGACAGCGTGGCTCAGGGCTCATCCCAACTGAACGCCGGCCTCCTTAACCGTGTGTGGAACACTACTCAGACAACACAGGGTGAGGGAACCACAATAATTAGACTTTATTGGATCCCCAAACAATTAACGGCACATAACACATAACCAGCAAAACACACAAATGTAACAGGCAACAGAGTCTCACCCTTCCGCTGCTCACCAGGGATTAGAATGTCCGTGCCTCAGAGGTTCCGGGGCTCTTTACTCCAATCCAGCTGCACCCCGCTTTTGGCGGGCACCCACCGAGAAAGGAATAACGCCAGATTTAGGAAGCTGTGTGAGGACCGCAAAGTCTGTAGCCAGGTGACTGGATTGTCACATGCTGGGTTTCTTCCTTAAGTAGTCTCTGGTTTGAAGTCATGTAGCCAAGTGATCCTCTAGTCGGAGCCAAAGTCCCTAGACCGAGTCCACAAGGTATCCTGATCCTCTAGCTAGCTCCTAAGAGCTTAGACTAGATCATGAACATCCAACAACTGGTGACTTAAGGCCCCGTCACACTAAGCAACATCGCTAGCAACATCGCTGGTAACGAACAACTTTTGTGACGTTGCTAGCGATGTTGCTGTGTGTGACATCCAGCAACAACCTGGCCCCTGCTGTGAGGTCGTTGGTTGTTGCTGAATGTCCTGGGCCATTTTTTAGTTGTTGCTGTCCCGCTGTGAAGCACAGATCACTGTGTGTGACAGCGAGACAGCAACAACTAAATGTGCAGGCAGCAGGAGCCGGCTTCTGCGGAGGCTGGTAACCACGGTAAACATCGGGTAACCAAGAAGCCCTGTCCTTGGTTACCCGATATTTACCTTTGTTACCAGCCTCCGTCGCTCTCACTGTCAGTGCCGGCTCCTGCTCTGTGCACATGTAGCTGCAGGACACATCGGGTTAATTAACCCGATGTGTGCTGTAGCTAGGAGAGCAGGGAGCCAGCGCTAAGCGGTGTGCGCTGCTCCCTGCTCTGTGCACATGTAGCTTCAGTACACATCGGGTAATTAACCCCATGTGTGCTGTAACTAGGAGAGCAGGGAGCCAGCGCTCAGTGTGCGCTGCTCCCTGCTCTCTGCACGTGTAGCTCCGTGCGGTGGTAACCAAGGTAAATATCGGGTTGGTTACCCGATATTTACCTTAGTTACCAAGCGCAGCATCTTCCACGCTGCGCTGGGGGCTGGTCACTGGTTGCTGGTGAGCTCACCAGCAACTCGTGTAGCCACGCTCCAGCGATCCCTGCCAGGTCAGGTTGCTGGTGGGATCGCTGGAGCGTCGCAGTGTGACATCTCACCAGCAACCTCCTAGCAACTTACCAGCGATCCCTATCGTTGTTGGGATCGCTGGTAAGTTGCTTAGTGTGACTGGACCATTAAGGAAGTCCCTTATTATAGCCATAGCCTTCCCTTTGATAAACTGTGCCCTTATCGGATTGGTTGTACAAGGTTGCTTCTCTTATTGGATGAATTTCAAGCTGCATGGATAATGTTCATTTAAATGAGTGGACAGAAAGACTGAGGATATCTACATGTGGTCTGCAATCCCCAGACTAGACAATGGCTACTAAGGTAATTTACATGAGATTAGCAATACACAACTACATTACAATGAATGCTCCGAAGGGTCTGGTCCCAAACAATAGTTTAGCAAACATGAGTTATCACACAGAAGAACAATACGTCTAGCTAATGTAAGAAATTTTAACCCACGACACACATTGAAAAAGTCTGTGTCGTCACAGGGGGCACTGTGGACCATGCTGTCATTATGGGGGCACTGTGGACTCCGCTGTCATTATGGGGGGCACTGTGGACGATGCTGTCATTATGGGGGCACTGTGGACTCCGCTGTCATTAGGGAGGGCACTGCGGACCATGCTGTCATTATGGGGGCACTGCGGACGATGCTGTCATTATGGGAACACTGCGGACGATGCTGTCATTATGGGGGCACTGTGGACTCCGCTGTCATTATGGGGGGCACTGCGGGCGATGCTGTCATTATGGGAACACTGCGGACGATGCTGTCATTATGGAGGGCACTGCAGACGATGCTGTCATTATGGGGGCACTGCGGACGATGCTGTCATTATGGGGGCACTGCGGACGATGCTGTCATTATGGGGCACTGCGGACAATGCTGTCATTATGGGGCACTGTGGACGATGCTGTCATTATGGGGCACTGCGGACGATACTGTCATTATGGGGCACTGCGGACGATGCTGTCATTATGGGGCACTGCGGACGATGCTGTCATTATGGGGCACTGCGGACGATGCTGTCATTATGGGGCACTGCGGACGATGCTGTCATTATGGGGCACTGCGGACGATGCTGTCATTATGGGGCACTGCGGACGATGCTGTCATTATGGGGCACTGGGGACGATGCTGTCATTATGGGGCACTGCGGACGATGCTGTCATTATGGGGCACTGTGGACGATGCTGTCATTATGGGGCACTGCGGACGATGCTGTCATTATGGGGCACTGCGGACGATGCTGTCATTATGGGGCACTGCGGACGATGCTGTCATTATGGGGCACTGCGGACGATGCTGTCATTATGGGGCACTGCGGACGATGCTGTCATTATGGGGCACTGCGGACGATGCTGTCATTATGGGGCACTGGGGACGATGCTGTCATTATGGGGCACTGCGGACGATGCTGTCATTATGGGGCACTGCGGACGATGCTGTCATTATGGGGCACTGCGGACGATGCTGTCATTATGGGGCACTGTGGACGATGCTGTCATTATGGGGCACTGCGGACGATGCTGTCATTATGGGGCACTGGGGACGATGCTGTCATTATGGGGGCACTGTGGACGATGCTGTCATTATGGGGGCACTGCGGACGATGCTGTCATTATGGGGCACTGCGGACGATGCTGTCATTATGGGGGCACTGTGGACGATGCTGTCATTATGGGGGCACTGCGGACGATGCTGTCATTATGGGGCACTGTGGACGATGCTGTCATTATGGGGGCACTGTGGATATCACTGTCATTATGGGGGCACTGCGGACGATGCTGTCATTATGGGGGCACTGTGGACGCCGTTGTCATTATGGGGGCACTGTGGACGCTGCTGCCATTATGGAGGGGGCACTGTGGACGCTGCTGTTGTTATGGGGGCACTGTGGACGCTGCTGCCATTATGGAGGGGGCACTGTGGACGCTGCTGTTGTTATGGGGGTCACTGTGGACTAGAGATGAGTGAACTTGAGGTTTGGGTTAGGAAACTTACTTCCAAAAAAACAAAGTTTGAGTTCGTAGTTCAAGTGAAGCGAGCGGCGCTGTGCTCGGGTGCGCCATGTGCTCGGGTGCGCCGTGTGGTCGGGGGCGCTCTGTGCTCGGGTTTGGGGGCGCTCTGTGCTCGGGTACACCGTGTGCTCGGGGGCGCTCTGTGCTCGGGTTTGGGGGCGCTCTGTGCTCGGTGGACGCTCTGTGCTCGGGTACGCCGTGTGCTCGGGGGCGCTCTGTGCTCGGGTTTGGGGGCGCTCTGTGCTCGGGGGACGCTCTGTGCTCGGGTACGCCGTGTGCTCGGGGGCGCTCTGTGCTCGGGTACGCCGTGTGCTCAGGGGCGCTCTGTGCTCGAGGGCGCTCTGTGCTCGGGGGCGCTCTGTGCTCGGGTTTGGGGGCGCTCTGTGCTCGGGGGACGCTCTGTGCTCGGGTACGCCGTGTGCTCGGGGGCGCTCTGTGCTCGGGTTTGGGGGCGCTCTGTGCTCGGGGGACGCTCTGTGCTCGGGTACGCCGTGTGCTCGGGGGCGCTCTGTGCTCGGGTACGCCGTGTGCTCAGGGGCGCTCTGTGCTCGAGGGCGCTCTGTGCTCGGGGGCGCTCTGTGCTCGGGTTTGGGGGCGCTCTGTGCTCAGGGGCGCTCTGTGCTCAGGTACGCCGTGTGCTCGGGGGCGCTCTGTGCTCGGGTTTGGGGGCGCTCTGTGCTCGGGGGACGCTCTGTGCTCGGGTACGCCGTGTGCTCGGGGGCGCTCTGTGCTCGGGGGCGCTCTGTGCTCGGGTACGCCGGGTGCTCGGGGGCGCTCTGTGCTCGGGGGCGCTCTGTGCTCGGGGGCGCTCTGTGCTCGGGTTTGGGGGTGCTCTGTGCTCGGGGGATGCTCTGTGCTCGGGTACGCCGTGTGCTCGGGGGCGCTCTGTGCTCAGGTACGCCGTGTGCTCGGGGGCGCTCTGTGCTCGGGTTTTGGGGCGCTCTGTGCTCGGGGGACGCTCTGTGCTCGGGTACGCCGTGTGCTCGGGGGAAGCTCTGTGCTCAGGTACGCCGTGTGCTCGGGGGCGCTCTGTGCTCGGGTTTGGGGGCGCTCTGTGCTCGGGGGACGCTCTGTGCTCGGGTACGCCGTGTGCTCGGGGTGCGCTCTGTGCTCAGGTACGCCGTGTGCTCGGGGGCGCTCTGTGCTCGGGTTTGGGGGCGCTCTGTGCTCGGGGGCACTCTGTGCTCGGGTACGCCGTGTGCTCGGGGGCGCTCTGTGCTCGGGTACGCCGTGTGCTCGGGGGTGCTCTGTGCTCGGGTTTGGGGGCGCTCTGTGCTCGGGGGCGCTCTGTGCTCGGGTATGCCGTGTGCTCGGGTACGCTCTGTGCTCGGGTACGCCGTGTGCTCGGGTACGCTCTGTGCTCGGGGGCGCTCTGTGCTCGGGTGGCGCTCTGTGCTCGGGTACACCGTGTGCTCGGGGGCGCTCTGTGCTCGGGGGCACTCTGTGCTCGGGTACGCCGTGTGCTCGGGTACGCTCTGTGCTCGGGGGCGCTCTGTGCTCGGGTACGCAATGTGCTCGGGGGCACTCTGTGCTAGGGTACGCCGTGTGCTCGGGGGCGCTCTGTGCTCGGGTACGCCGTGTGCTCGGGGGCGCTCTGTGCTCGGGTACGCCGTGTGCTCGGGTACGCTCTGTGCTCGGGGGCGCTCTGTGCTCGGGTTTGGGGGCGCTCTGTGCTCGGGGGCGCCGTGTGCTTGGGGGCGCTCTGTGCTCGGGGGCGCTCTGTGCTCGGGTTTGGGGGCGCTCAGGTACGCCGTGTGCTCGGGGGCGCTCTGTGCTCGGGTACGCTCTGTGCTCGGGGGCGCTCTGTGCTCGGGTTTGGGGGCGCTCTGTGCTCGGGGGCGCCGTGTGCTTGGGGGCGCTCTGTGCTCGGGTTTGGGGGCGCTCAGGTACGCCGTGTGCTCGGGGGCGCTCTGTGCTCGGGTTTGGGGGTGCTCTGTGCTCGGGTATGCCGTGTGCTCGGGGGCGCTCTGTGCTCGGGGGCTTTTTCTTGTCTCATACACTTTTCTTGCTGTAATATTTCCTCAGGGGACAGCGATGGGGTCAGACGTGACCCCTCGTTTTGTTTTGCTCTGCACTTTGTCCTCGTGATCTGTTTTTAGGCTGGAGGACTGGAGACGTGTGATATTCTGAGTCCCTAAAATGAAGGGTTGTGTAAAGCCGGAAGGTGGTGCTGGAGGACGCTGATCACTGACGGACTGTGCGTTCCCCAGACAGTGATAATCCCGCCATGGCCTGAGCTGTGCCTTGGATATTCGCGTTTCTGCCACTGCGCTGACACTCTGCAATGGTTTGTATCATGAAGCTGCGGTAGGGGGCGCCATTGCGGTGTCCGGAGGGCAAAGATGCAGGTGGGTGTTATCCTGTTAGGACTGGGTACCACTCTACAGCTCCTGCAGGTGATGCCCCCGGAGGAGGCCCCTTCCTGTGAGTGCATCAGACCTTGATACAATGTATCTAATGTGGTCACATGATGTGATACCGTGTCCTCATTGGCCGATCACTGCTTCCGCACAATTACTGCGGCCGCTATAGACATTAATTAGTCACTAATGAGCGAAGAGTTGGAAGAAGCGAGGTCTCCCTCATTAGTGCGGGCTCCGCTCCCCGTCACGGACGTCTCCCCGGATGAATCGCTCGTTGTTATCAGCCTTTATCTAGATAATTGCAGCTCGTAATTGGAACAATCTCGGAATATTCCCCCAGTATCAGCGCAGCCACGTCCACGGGTGGATCCGGGACACAGCGCTGTGCGGGGACCACATGGGGTTATGTGTAACACGCCCTGCATCATGATTGCATAGAACGCCGGGGGTTATAGAGCGCCGGGGGATATAGAGCGCCGGGGGTTATAGAGCGCCGGGGGTTATAGAGCGCCGGGGGTTATAGAGCGCCGGGGGTTATAGAGCGCCGGGGGTTATAGAGCGCCGGGGGTTATAAAGTGCCGGGGGTTATAGAGTGCCGGGGGTTATAGAGCGCCGGGGGTTATAGAGCGCCGGGGGTTATAGAGCGCCGGGGGTTATAGAGCGCAGGGGGTTATAGAGCGCTGGGGGTTATAGAGTGCAGGAGGTTATAGAGTGCAGGAGGTTGTAGAGCGCTGGGGGTTATAGAGCGCTGGGGGTTATAGAGCGCTGGGGGTTATAGAGCGCCGGAGGTTATAGAGCGCCGGGGGTTATAGAGCGCCGGGGGTTATAGAGCGCCGGGGGTTATAGAGCGCTGGGGGTTATAGAGCGCTGGGGGTTATAGAGCGCCGGAGGTTATAGAGCGCCGGAGGTTATAGAGCGCCGGGGGTTATAGAGCGCTGGGGGTTATAGAGCGCTGGGGGTTATAGAGTGCCGGGGGTTATAGAGTGCCGGGGGTTATAGAGCGCCGGGGGTTATAGAGCGCCGGGGGTTATAGAGTGCCGGGGGTTATAGAGCGCCGGGGGTTATAGAGCACCGGGGGCTATAGAGCGCTGGGGGTTATAGAGCGCCGGGGGTTATAGAGCGCCGGGGGTTATAGAGCGCCGGGGGTTATAGAGCGCCGGGGGTTATAGAGCGCCGGGGGTTATAGAGCGCCGGGGGTTATAGAGCGCCGGGGGTTATAAAGTGCCGGGGGTTATAGAGTGCCGGGGGTTATAGAGCGCCGGGGGTTATAGAGCGCCGGGGGTTATAGAGCGCCGGGGGTTATAGAGCGCAGGGGGTTATAGAGCGCTGGGGGTTATAGAGTGCAGGAGGTTATAGAGTGCAGGAGGTTATAGAGCGCTGGGGGTTATAGAGCGCTGGGGGTTATAGAGCGCTGGGGGTTATAGAGCGCTGGGGGTTATAGAGCGCCGGAGGTTATAGAGCGCCGGGGGTTATAGAGCGCCGGGGGTTATAGAGCGCCGGGGGTTATAGAGCGCTGGGGGTTATAGAGCGCTGGGGGTTATAGAGCGCCGGAGGTTATAGAGCGCCGGAGGTTATAGAGCGCCGGGGGTTATAGAGCGCTGGGGGTTATAGAGCGCTGGGGGTTATAGAGTGCCGGGGGTTATAGAGTGCCGGGGGTTATAGAGCGCCGGGGGTTATAGAGCGCCGGGGGTTATAGAGTGCCGGGGGTTATAGAGCGCCGGGGGTTATAGAGCACCGGGGGCTATAGAGCGCTGGGGGTTATAGAGCGCCGGGGGTTATAGAGCGCCGGGGGTTATAGAGTGTAGGAGGATATAGAGTGTAGGAGGATATAGAGTGCTGGGGGTTATAGAGTGCTGGGGGTTATAGAGTGCTGGGGGTTATAGAGTGCTGGGGGTTATAGAGTGTAGGAGGATATAGAGTGTAGGAGGATATAGAGTGTAGGAGGATATAGAGCGCAGGAGGATATAGAGTGTAGGAGGATATAGAGTGTAGGAGGATATAGAGCGCAGGAGGATATAGAGTGTAGGAGGATATAGAGTGTAGGAGGATATAGAGTGTAGGAGGATATAGAGTGTAGGAGGATATAGAGTGTAGGAGGATATAGAGCGCAGGAGGATATAGAGTGTAGGAGGATATAGAGCGCTGGAGGATATAGAGTGTAGGAGGATATAGAGTGTAGGAGGATATAGAGTGTAGGAGGATATAGAGTGTAGGAGGATATAGAGCGCAGGAGGATATAGAGTGTAGGAGGATATAGAGCGCTGGAGGATATAGAGTGTAGGAGGATATAGAGTGTAGGAGGATATAGAGCGCAGGAGGATATAGAGTGTAGGAGGATATAGAGTGCAGGAGGATATAGAGTGTAGGAGGATATAGAGCGCAGGAGGATATAGAGTGTAGGAGGATATAGAGTGTAGGAGGATATAGAGTGCAGGATGATATAGAGTGTAGGAGGATATAGAGCGCTGGAGGATATAGAGTGCTGGGGGTTATAGAGCGCCGGGGGTTATAGAGCGCTGGGGGTTATAGAGCGCTGGGGGTTATAGAGTGTAGGAGGATATAGAGTGTAGGAGGATATAGAGCGCTGGAGGATATAGAGTGTAGGAGGATATAGAGCGCTGGAGGATATAGAGTGTAGGAGGATATAGAGTGTAGGAGGATATAGCGCTCCGGCTGCGTTCCTCTAGGTGCTGTTCTGTGCCGCGCTCTTCCTCGCACTCTCCTGATTCTCTGCAGCGGTCATCATCGGATGATGCAGATATTTAATAGCACAATTCATCTCCGGGAGCCGCTTTATACCACCAGGTCTCCGGGCTGTGCGGGGGTCTCTGGACTGTGCGAGGGTCTCTGGGCTGTGCGGGGGTCTCTGGACTGTGCGAGGGTCTCTGGCCTGTGCGAGGGTCTCTGGACTGTGTGAGGGTCTCCGGACTGTGCGGGGGTCTCTGGACTGTGCGGGGGTCTCTGGACTGTACGAGGGTCTCCGGGCTGTGCGGGGGTCTCCGGACTGTACGAGGGTCTCTGGACTGTAAGAGGGTCTCTGGACTGTACGAGGGTCTCTGGACTGTGCGGGGGTCTCTGGACTGTGCGGGGGTCTCCGCACTGTGCGGGGGTCTCCGGGCTGTGCGAGGGTCTCTGGACTGTGCGAGGGTCTCCGGGCTGTGCAGGGGTCTCCGGACTGTACGAGGGTCTCCGGACTGTGCGAGGGTCTCCGGACTGTGCGGGGGTCTCCGGGCTGTGCGAGGGTCTCTGGACTGTGCGGGGGTCTCTGGACTGTGCGAGGGTCTCCGGACTGTGCGAGGGTCTCTGGACTGTGCGAGGGTCTCCGGACTGTGCGGGTGTCTCCGGACTGTGCGAGGGTCTCAGGGCTGTGCGAGGGTCTCCGGACTGTGCGAGGGTCTCCGGACTGTGCGAGGGTCTCCGGACTGTGCGGGGGTCTCCGGACTGTGCGAGGGTCTCAGGGCTGTGTTAGGGTCTCCGGACTGTGCGAGGGTCTCTGGACTGTACGAGGGTCTCCGGACTGTGCGAGGGTCTCCGGACTGTGCGGGGGTCTCCGGGCTGTGCGAGGGTCTCTGGACTGTGCGAGGGTCTCCGGACTGTGCGGGTGTCTCCGGACTGTGCGAGGGTCTCCGGACTGTGCGAGGGTCTCCGGACTGTGCGAGGGTCTCCGGACTGTGCGGGGGTCTCCGGACTGTGCGAGGGTCTCAGGGCTGTGTTAGGGTCTCCGGACTGTGCGAGGGTCTCTGGACTGTACGAGGGTCTCCGGACTGTGCGAGGGTCTCCGGACTGTGCGGGGGTCTCCGGGCTGTGCGAGGGTCTCTGGACTGTGCGAGGGTCTCCGGACTGTGCGGGTGTCTCCGGACTGTGCGAGGGTCTCAGGGCTGTGCGAGGGTCTCCGGACTGTGCGAGGGTCTCCGGACTGTGCGGGTGTCTCCGGACTGTGCGATGGTCTCAGGGCTGTGTTAGGGTCTCCGGACTGTGCGAGGGTCTCCGGACTGTGCGAGGGTCTCCGGACTGTGCGGGGGTCTCCGGGCTGTGCGAGGGTCTCTGGACTGTGCGAGGGTCTCTGGGCTGTGTGAGGGTCTCTGGGCTGTGCGAGGGTCTCCGGGTCACACGCTCCCCTCTGTACACGTGATGAGGACACATTGTAATCGCTATAGACTTTACATTTACAGGACAAAAGCTGCTTTATTTTAGATACAGAGATGCCGGCGACATTGAGCGCAGCTCCGGAGCTTCGGGGCAGAATATCTCCTGTATCGCCTCCATTTGTCCTCCGGGGGCGCTGAAGAGATACAAAGCACTGATTAGGGGAGAACTGCAGAAGATAGAAGAGCTACAACAGCCTAATGCATGGGAGTCCGGCCCTGGGTGACCCCAAACCCAGGAATATACCCAGGACGCAGATTCACAGCACCCCCATAATGTCACACCTCATCTGTGCAGCCGCATCAGCCGGAGACCACCGTCACCTAACAAAGAAAAGAGTCACCAAATGCACCCAATAATGGCAGAATTATAGGCAAACATTCATCAGTACTGACCCCCAACATACACCCTGTATTATACTCCAGAGCTGCACTCACTATTCTGCTGGTGCAGTCACTGTGTACATACATTACATTACTGATCCTGAGTTACCTCCTGTATTATACTCCAGAGCTGTGCTCACTATTCTGCTGGTGCAGTCACCGTGTACATACATTACTGATCCTGAGTTACCTCCTGTATTATACTCCAGAGCTGCACTCACTATTCTGCTGGTGCAGTCACTGTGTACATACATTACATTACTGATCCTGAGTTACCTCCTGTATTATGCTCCAGAGCTGCACTCACTATTCTGCTGGTGCAGTCACTGTGTGCATACATTACTGATCCTGAGTTACCTCCTGTATTATTCTCCAGAGCTGCACTCACTATTCTGCTGGTGCAGTCACTGTGTACATACATTACATTACTGATCCTGAGTTACCTCCTGTATTATGCTCCAGAGCTGCACTCACTATTCTGCTGGTGCAGTCACTGTGTACATACATTACTGATCCTGAGTCACCTCCTGTATTATCCTCCAGAGCTGCACTCACTATTCTGCTGGTGCAGACACTGTGTACATACATTACTGATCCTGAGATACCTCCTGTATTATTCTCCAGAGCTGCACTCACTATTCTGCTGGTGCAGTCACTGTGTACATACATTACATTACTGATCCTGAGTTACCTCCTGTATTATCCTCCAGAGCTGCACTCACTATTCTGCTGGTGCAGTCACTGTGTACATACATTACTGATCCTGCGTTCCCTCCTGTATTATTCTCCAGAGCTGCGCTCACTATTCTGCTAGTAGTCAGCAGTGTGTTGGGCAGAGTTCCTGGGCTGTTATATTGAGCGTCGCCCTCTGTGAGGTCGGGGTTGATCTCCTGAAGTCGGGATGCCGCCCTCTATCCTCGGATGAATACATTCCCAGTGACCGGACACTGGTAGCATAACGCTTCGGTGTAGGAGCAGTTGCTGCATGCATCCTTTGTCTTCGGTGTAAAGTCCTACTTGTTTCGCACCCTCTGCTTCTCCATCTTTGGGGTTGGACCCACGCATTTCGCATCCTCTGGTTCTCCATCTTCAGGATTAGTTCCCATGCGCTTCGCACCCTCTGGTTTTTCATCTTCGGGGTTGGACCCACGCATTTCACTCCCTCTGGTTTTTCATCTTCGGGGTTATCCCCATGCGTTTCACACCCTCTGCTTCTCCATCTTCGGGGCTGTACCCACGCATTTCGCACCCTCTGGTTCTCCATCTTCGGGGTTATACCCCACTCATTTTGCACCCTCTAGTTCTCCATCTTCGGGGTTAGATCCCATGCATTTCGCACCCTCTGGTTCTCCATCTTCGGGGTTGGACCCACACGTTTCACACCCTCTGCTTCTCCATCTTTGGGGTTAGTGCCCACGCATTTCGCACCCTCTGGTTCTCCATCTTCGGGGTTAGTTCCCACGCGTTTCGCACCCTCTGGTTCTCCATCTTCAGGGTTAGTTCCCACGCGTTTCGCACCCTCTGGTTCTCCATCTTCGGGGGGTTAGTTCCCTCGCGTTTCGCACCCTCTGGTTCTCCATCTTCGGGGTTAGTTCCCTCGCGTTTCGCACCCTCTGGTTCTCCATCTTCGGGGTTATACCCCACACGTTTCGCACCCTCTGGTTCTCCATCTTCGGTGGGGTTAGACCCCACGCGTTTCGCACCCTCTGGTTCTCCATCTTCGGGGTTTAGGTCCCACGCGTTTCGCACCCTGTGGTTCTCTATCTTTCGTGTTAGGCCCCTCGCGTTTCGCCCCCTCTGGCTCTCCATCTTCGCAGGATGTGATGGGTTTTCTCCACTTTCCTTTATAATGCGGTGGCACCTGCAGAGCCTCCCCGGTGCTCACCAGTATAATAGAAGCAGTACACGACGTGCACTGGGGGGAGAGCGAGTGTTCTCTCTTTACACCTATGTGCTACTCTTGTCCGTTCTCTGGGAATGTTTTCTACTTAGAAGCGCTGCTCCTCGCCTTCAGCCGACACCCCCGGACCCTGAGACCCCCCAGAATACCTCCGAGGGCCGGCAGGGGGCACTTTGTATACAGGGGCTGCACATTACAGGGCCCTGGGGAGCTAAAGGTTTCCTTTTGTCTTTTCATGGTCACAGCTTATCTCCATCAGATTATTGTATGTGCAGTATGATTTCAGCTCTGAAGCCCAGGGCCGGATTATAGGCGGGGCAGGCGGGGCTCCAGCCCCGGGGCCCCCACCAAAAGAGCTTCTACGGGGGCCCCCACCACCAGGACCATTCTTGTCACTAGGCACCTGTCAGCACTTTTTTTTTTCTTCACACCCTCTCCCCCTCCGTAAAGACAGTCTAATAAATCAGCTGTGTTTTCGTGAAGGGGGGGGGCGTACCGCCATTTATTTGTATCTGCGTCTTTAAGACGCAAAAACAAACTGCGGGCACAGGACGCTGATTGACCCCGGAAGTACCAGCGCTTGCACTTCTGGGGTCAGAAGTGTGCCAATGAGCTCGCAGCTATGTGCTGCGGCCGTCATGGGCGCACCCAGCGAGGGGCAGGGGGGGAAGCTGCCCCCCCCCTAGAAGCAGGGGCGGCAGCTGCCCCCCCCTAGAAGCAGGGGCGGCAGCTGCCCCCCCCTAGAAGCAGGGGCACGATGTAGTGAGCCGCTTTATCTGCTGTCACCGCCGCGCTCCTCAGTAGTGTGTACATGCTGGGCACACTAGCTGCAACAGGAGGCAGCGCGCTGTGCTGTGCCAGCCCTGCTGTGTGCTGCTGTGTGCCCGGAATGTACACACTGCAGAGGAGCGCAGCAGAGCCGGTGACGGTGACCGCAGCTTCCTCCTTCCTATTCAAATGTATTTGCGTCTTTCAGACGTAAATACATTTGAACAGTGCTCTGGGACTGGGCCCCGCCCCCAACGTGCAGCAACGTGATGAGATCAGCACCTTGCTGACGTCATCACAGTGCTGCGGGCACCACACAGGGGACATCAGGAAGCGGTAAGCGCTCCATGAAGGAGCTGAAGAGACAGGTTTAATTAATTGGGATGGAGTGGGGAGGGGCTGAGGACACATAACCGGGAACATTTGTGAAGGAACACAGCTTTGTGACAGGCAGAGGGGGAGTACTGTATTCCGAGGGGGGGGAGGCAGTAGTGTGTAGTGATGGGGCAGTGTAATTTGTGTGTGTAGGGGGTGATGAGGGTTGCATTGTATTGTGTGTGGGTGAGGGGTAATTGGGGTGCATTGTATTTGTCACGCTCCCCGGGTCCTTGGCTTCCCTCCCCGGGTCCTCTGCTCCGCTCCCCGGGTCCTCAGCCCCGCTCCCCGGCTCACCTGCCACGCTCCCCGCTCTCCAGCCTCCGGTCCCCGTCCTTCCCAGGCCCCCTGGTCCCCGATCGCGGCGCCCGACGGCTTCCCAGGCCCTGGCCGGCTCCCCTGCGTCCTCTTCTCAGCCTCCTTCCCTGGCTTCTGGCACCCGGGCTGCGCGCATGCGCATTAGGGCGCGCGCGCGGTCACTGACCCTTTCTTAAAGGGCCAGCGTCCATTAACAGGTAATGAGGCTAATCAGGTACAGGGTATAAAGGGGTGTATTGTCCAAGGGGGCGGGGCCTGATCTTCGTGTTCCCTAAGCTAGGAGTCAGGTCTCCTGGTGTTTCAGTGCATGTACTCACCTATCTCTCTTTGTAGAGCCGTGCTTGCCTCGCCATCCAGTCTGCCGCATCCTGAACCCCGAACGCTGTCCTTCTGCCATCCTGACAGTCCGCACCATCTCGGATCCCTGCGGTGACCCGTCATCTTGCTCCCAAGGTTCCGGACCCCGCCTGACATCATCTCGGCTTCCGAACCTGAGCTGCGTCACCCGGACCACCACCCATAACTCCGTGGTCCCAGGGACTTCTCCGCTATTCCCGTGTGCAAGGACTGTTCTGCTGTTTCTAGTGTTCCAGCTGCCGGACTCTTTCCTACCATCTAGGAGTTCGGTCCAGTGGATCCACCTCCTGGGCCTGCCCGTACACCTGGCCGTGACAGTAAGATCAGGCCATGGATCCCGCTGCAGCACTATTGGCCCTGCAAGAGGAACTCCAACGCCAGCGTGAAGTCCAGACCCGCATGCTGCAATTTATGACCTCCGTGGACACCCGCCTGTACACGTTACAAGCATCAATGACGCCTGCGGCAACCAGGTCCCCCACTAGGCAATCCACGGCTCCCGCACCCGTGGCAGCCGCGTCGGATGCCTCCCGACTCCGTTTGGCGTCACCACCTCGTTATGCTGGAGATCCCAAGACCTGCAGGGGCTTCATAAACCAATGTTCCCTTCATTTCACGCAGCTGCCACATCTGTTCGCCTCCGACCAAGCCAAGGTCGCCTTTATAATGTCTCACCTGGAGGGCGAGGCACTGGCGTGGATGAACCCCTTGTGGGAGAAGGAGGACCCCATGACCAAGGATCTTCAAGAGTTCCTGCAGGCCTTTCGCAGTACCTTTGACGAGCCGGGACGCGCCTCTGCGTCTGCTTCATCACTTCTCCGCCTACGTCAAGGAACACTGACGGTGGGCCAATACGCCATCCGTTTCCGCACTTTGGCTTCTGAACTCGGGTGGAATAATGAGGCCCTGACAGCCGCCTTCTGGGAAGGACTTTCGAGTCGCATCAAAGATGAGTTGGCGGGTCGTGACGTGCCCTCCACCCTAGATGCCCTGATTGTCCTAGCAACTCGTGTGGACATTCGTTTTCAGGAGCGCTCCAAAGAGCTGTCTCGGGAGAGACGTCCGGTACGACATTCCCCTCCTCCACAGAAGCCCTCCGTATCGCAGTCATCAACAGCTGGGATTCCCGTCCACGAGCCCATGCAGATCGACCGAGTACGGCAATCTGAACAACGTCGAGCAGAGCGGCTCGCCAAGGGCCTCTGCTTTTACTGCGGAGAGGACACTCACCTCCTACGCTCCTGTCCGGAAAGGCCGGGAAACTCCAAAGCCTAGGGTTGGTAGGAGAGGCCACCCTAGGTGCTGGGACTCTCTCAGACCCGGTTATGTGGACTGTGCAAGTGTCAACGGGAGAGACGCGCTTCACGGCTGAGGCATACCTCGACTCTGGAGCAGCAGGCAATTTCATCCAGCAGGCCACGGTGGACAAGTACCAGCTGCCTGTTACTCTACTCGAGAAGCCCCTAGTGATTGCCTCTGTGGATGGGAGACCCCTCTCTGATACCATCTCCTGGGTCACCAGACCGGTCGAACTGCGTATCGGTGCCCTGCACACCGAGAACATCACTCTCTACGTCCTTCCACACATGTCCCACCAGATCCTGCTGGGACTTCCCTGGTTGCGGACACACGAACCATCAGTCAGCTGGGGTACTGGCGAAATCACCCGATGGGGTTCTGCTTGTCATGAGAAGTGTCTGAAGTCCATACAACCTATCCGACGACCTCCGGTTCCAGAGAACCTACCGGAACTGCCCTCGGCCTATTGGTCCTTCGCAGACGTTTTTGACAAGAAGGAGTCTGAGGTACTTCCGCCACACCGTCCCTACGATTGTGCCATCGACCTGCTCCCAGGAACAACACCACCTCGAGGACGGATATATCCGTTGTCTCCGGCCGAAACCAGGGCCATGTCCACCTACATCACGGAAAGCCTGGCAAAGGGATTCATCCGGAGATCCTCCTCTCCTGCGGGAGCAGGCTTCTTCTTCGTGAAGAAGAAAGAGGGTGACCTACGCCCATGCATCGACTACCGGGGTCTAAATCAGATCACCGTCAAAAACAAGTACCCTCTGCCGCTCATCCCCGAATTGTTCGACCGGCTCAGAGGAGCCCGTGTGTTCACCAAGCTGGATCTTCGTGGTGCCTACAACCTAGTTCGTATCTGCTCTGGGGACGAATGGAAGACCGCGTTTAATACTCGCGATGGGCACTATGAATACTGCGTGATGCCCTTCGGCCTGTGTAACGCACCAGCAGTCTTCCAAGAATTGGTGAACGACATATTCCGGGACCTCCTCTACGTCTGTGTCGTAGTTTATCTGGATGACATCCTTATCTTCTCTCCGGACCTCCAGACCCATAGAGAGAACGTACAGCTGGTTCTGCAAAGACTGAGGGAGAATCGTCTTTACGCCAAATATGAGAAGTGCGTCTTTGAGCAGTCTTCTCTCCCTTTCCTGGGATACATCATCTCGGGCACTGGACTGCAGATGGATCCAAAGAAGGTCTCCTCCATACTCAACTGGCCTCCTCCTTCTGGACTGAAGGCAATCCAACGGTTCCTGGGATTCGCCAACTACTACCGCCAGTTTATCCCTCACTTCTCTGCCCTGACTGCTCCTCTCTCCGCTTTGACCAAAAAGGAGGCTAATCCAAAGGACTGGTCACCTGCGGCCGACGCCGCGTTTTGCTCCCTGAAGCGAGCATTTGCCTCCGCTCCTGTACTCCACCGTCCGGAGTTAAACCGCCAGTTCACCTTGGAAGTGGATGCCTCCTCCTCGGGGGCTGGAGCAGTGCTCATGCAGAAATCCTCCTCCGGCAAGATGGTGACTTGCGGTTTCTTCTCCAAGAGCTTCTCCGCGCCGGAACGTAATTACACCATCGGTGACCGAGAACTATTGGCGGTCAAACTGGCTCTGGAGGAGTGGCGTTACCTCCTGGAAGGAGCAGTGTACCCCGTGATTATCTACACGGACCACAAGAACCTGGAATACCTGCGGTCCGCTCAGCGACTGAACCCACGGCAAGCCAGGTGGTCCTTATTCTTTGCCAGGTTTGACTTCCAGCTCCATTTCAGACCCGCGGACAAGAATGTACGCGCTGATGCCTTGTCTAGGTCTTTCGTGCCCATGGAGCAGGAGGGAGAGACTACCCAACCTATCATCCCTCCTAGCAAGATTATTCCGGTGGCCCCTGTCACTCTGGCCCAGATACCGCCCGGGAAGACCTATGTCTCTGAGACTGACAGGCAAAAAGTGTTACACTGGGGTCATGCCTCCAAAACAGCCGGTCATGCAGGCCAGAAGAGAACATGGGGTGCGATTGTACGCCATTACTGGTGGCCATCCCTTCGCACGGACGTCGCTGCTTATGTCTCTGCCTGCTCCTCTTGTGCCAGGAACAAGACGCCCAAACACCTGCCCTATGGCCGTCTTCTGCCTCTGCCTATACCCTCAGTTCCGTGGCAACACATAGCGATGGATTTTATTACGGACTTGCCATTATCCTCCGGACACACAGTCATATGGGTCGTGGTGGACCGGTTCTCCAAAATGGCTCACTTCGTCCCTATGGCCGGACTGCCCTCTGCTCAGGAACTCGCGGAAGCCTATATACATCACATCTTCCGCTTGCATGGCTTTCCATCCCACATCGTGTCCGACAGAGGAACTCAGTTCACCTCCCGCTTCTGGAGGGCGCTCTGCAAGCATCTGGGAGTGACTCTGGACTTTTCTTCTGCTTACCATCCTCAGTCTAATGGCCAAGTGGAGAGGGTCAATCAAATCTTGACATCCTTCTTACGTCACTATGTCAACGCCCATCACGACGACTGGTCCACGCTTCTGCCTTGGGCTGAATTCTCACATAACCACCATATCAGTGAGTCGTCCTCCAAATCTCCCTTCCATGTCGTTTACGGACTTCAGCCCTCCGTTCCATTGCCTATATCCCCTTCTTCGGATGTCCCTGCGGCTGATACTGTAGCCCGTGACTTCGCTACCATTTGGGACTCTGTCAAGGCGTCCCTTGGACGCGCTTCCCAGCGGATGAAGAAACACGCTGACAAGAGGCGTCTGGACCCTCCGTGTTTCTCTCCTGGTGACCTGGTCTGGCTTGCTTCCCAGTACATCCGATTGAAGATACCTTCCTACAAGCTGGGTCCTCGCTACATCGGGCCGTTTAAGGTCCTCAGCAAGATCAATGAGGTCTCCTACAAGCTACAGCTCCCGGCCACGATGAGGATTCCCAACTCTTTCCACGTCTCCCTGCTCAAGCCGGTCGTCCTTGGTCCCTTCTCCGCTGCTGCCAGTCCGGCTCCTCCACCTATTGCCGATGACGACATCTATGCGGTAAGGGATATCGTGGCCATGAAGACCGTTCGAGGTCGTCAGTTCTTCCTGGTGGACTGGGAGGGGTATGGTCCTGAGGATAGGTCCTGGGAGCCCAGGGAGAACGTGGGCACTCCTCTGATCCGTGCCTTCATGTCCCGGTTGCGGGGAGGGGGGCGTGGGGGGGGGGGGTACTGTCACGCTCCCCGGGTCCTTGGCTTCCCTCCCCGGGTCCTCTGCTCCGCTCCCCGGGTCCTCAGCCCCGCTCCCCGGCTCACCTGCCACGCTCCCCGCTCTCCAGCCTCCGGTCCCCGTCCTTCCCAGGCCCCCTGGTCCCCGATCGCGGCGCCCGACGGCTTCCCAGGCCCTGGCCGGCTCCCCTGCGTCCTCTTCTCAGCCTCCTTCCCTGGCTTCTGGCACCCGGGCTGCGCGCATGCGCATTAGGGCGCGCGCGCGGTCACTGACCCTTTCTTAAAGGGCCAGCGTCCATTAACAGGTAATGAGGCTAATCAGGTACAGGGTATAAAGGGGTGTATTGTCCAAGGGGGCGGGGCCTGATCTTCGTGTTCCCTAAGCTAGGAGTCAGGTCTCCTGGTGTTTCAGTGCATGTACTCACCTATCTCTCTTTGTAGAGCCGTGCTTGCCTCGCCATCCAGTCTGCCGCATCCTGAACCCCGAACGCTGTCCTTCTGCCATCCTGACAGTCCGCACCATCTCGGATCCCTGCGGTGACCCGTCATCTTGCTCCCAAGGTTCCGGACCCCGCCTGACATCATCTCGGCTTCCGAACCTGAGCTGCGTCACCCGGACCACCACCCATAACTCCGTGGTCCCAGGGACTTCTCCGCTATTCCCGTGTGCAAGGACTGTTCTGCTGTTTCTAGTGTTCCAGCTGCCGGACTCTTTCCTACCATCTAGGAGTTCGGTCCAGTGGATCCACCTCCTGGGCCTGCCCGTACACCTGGCCGTGACAGTATTGTGTATGGGGGAGGGGGTAATGGAGGGTGCATTGTATTGAGTGTGGGGAGGGGGTGATGGGGGGGTGCAGTGTGTGTGTGTGTGTGTGTGTGTAGGGGGTGATGGGGGGTGCATTGTGTGTGAGTGTGGCGCCCCTGAGGCTTCCGTCGCCACAGAGACATTGCACCCCAGCCAGAGGTGTGATGTCCCATCCTGGGTAAGGAAAGGAATGAACGCCGGTCCACAGGCAAATTCACACTACACCCATTATTAGGTACACACAGGGACCAGGGACAGTGGCAGCAACTCTCCCATGCTGCATGCTGGGAGGGGCCGTAAGACCCATCCCTGCTCCCATAGGGTGGTAGCTTAAGCAACTGGGTGGGTGGGAGGAGCCACCCGAGAGCAGAGTAGACAAGGAAGGTCAAGTTTAGTTAGTTGAAGTTAGAGAGAGAGACGAAGTGGAAGGAGAAGGAAGGAGTTCTGCGGGAGGCAGAAGAGTGAGAAGAGTAGTGCTCTAGTCAGTCAGGAGCAAGAGAAGAAAGTGACGCTTCCTGGTGAAGACCCTGGGACTCAGAGGGTCCAGGTGACACCAAGTAGAGAAAAGACGGGATTCCAGGGCCACAGATAGCTTTCAGGCTCGTGGCCTGTTCCACAGGAACATCGGTGGAGGGATCAAGCTGCACACAGGGGACGGTCCCTAGAAACTGGAGGAGGAAAAGTCATCTCCAAAAGTAAAAACCGAGGCCCAGGGAAAGCTGCAAGCTCCCCGGGCCACAGCCCACAGCAGAACCTCTAGAAAGGGGGTAAATTACCGACAGGCAAGCCCCTGGCCCGGAGGCTGTAGTGGAGGCCGAGCCAGGTTCAGCCAACAAGGGCAAGGCTTAAGGAGTCAGCTGAAGAAATGAACACATAGAGGGGTGCACCGGCTTTCATTCCAGGATCTACCCAGGATCGGCAGAGGTCCCTGACAGTTGATTCCAGCAGTCCAAAGGCACCAGTGTGCTGCAGCCCAGGAACTGTGAGTAAACATCTTGAAATTGCACCCCCTGGTGTTGTCTCCGTTATTCCGCCTGCACTATTCCATCACTGCATAGACACTTACAAGCACCAACTGTTGCCCCGGGGCACCGCTCCACCTGTGGGGAGCAGGACCATCCAAGCTGCCATTACATCAGCCCCGGAGGCCCCATACAGCAGCGGCGGCTTAATAGCCGCAAACCACAGGTGGCGTCACGAATTTAAACTTTAATAATCACCCCCACTGAAGCCATATTAATTGACCCCACCAGGGTACAGAGTCGGGCCCAGCCACCACTGACGACCCCCCGGACTAGTCCGGCCCGGCACCGGGTGTCCCATAGCCCTGGGGTGGGCGAGTCATGTGTGTGTAGGGAGTGATGGGGGGGTGCATTGTGTGTGCATGTAGAGGGTGATGGGGGGTGCTTGGGGAAGTGTGTGTAGAGGGTGATGGGGGGTGCATTGTGCTTGTGTGTGTGTAGGGGGTGATGGGGGTGCATTGTGTGTGTGTGTGTGTGTGTGTGTAGGTGGTGATGGGGGGTGCATTGTGTGTGTGTGTAGGGGGTGATGGGGGGTGCATTGTATTGTGTGTGTGTGTGTGTGTGTGTGTGTGTGTGTGTTGGGGGTGACGTGGGGTGCATTGTGTGTGTGTGTAGGGGGTGATGGGGGTGCATTGTATTGTATGTGTGTGTGTGTGTGTGTGTGTGTGTAGGGGGTGATGGAGGGTGCATTGTGTGTTTGTGTGTGTGTGTGTGTAGGGGGTTATGGGGGGTGCATTGTGTGTTTGTGTAGGGAGTAATGGGGGTGCATTGTATTTGTGTGTGTGTGTGTGTAGAGGTTGATGGGGGGTGCATTGTGTGTGTGTGTGTATGTGTGTGTGTAGGGGGTGATGGGAAGGTGCATTGTGTGTGTATAGGGGGTGATGGGGGAGTGCATTGTGTGTGTGTGTGTGTGTGTGTAGGGGGTGATGGGGGTGCATTGTGTGTGTGTGTGTGTAGGGGGTGATGGGGGTGAATTGTATTTGTGTGTGTGTGTGTGTGTAGGGGTGATGGGGGGTGCATTGTGTGTGTGTGTGTGTAGGGGGTGATGTGGGGGTGCATTGTGTGTGTGTGTGTGTGTGTAGGGGTGATGGGGCGTGCATTGTATTGTGTGTGTGTGTGTGTGTGTCGGGTGATGGGGGTGCATTGTGTGTGTAGGGGGTTATGGGGGGGTGCATTTTGTGTGTGTGTGTGTAGGGAGTAATGAGAGTGCATTGTATTTGTGTGTGTGTAGGGAGTGATGGGGGGTGCATTGTATTGTGTGTTTGTGTATGGAGTAATGGGGGTTGCATTGTATTTGTGTGTGTGTCAGAGCTGTGTTTGTGTGTGTGTGTGTGTGTGTGTGTGTAAGAAGCAGTACTGTGTGTGTGGATATATGAATTAGAGCAGTCTGTGTGCCCCCCCCGAACTATATGGGTCCCCCAGAGCGCTATGTTACCCATCCCAGTAATGAGTACACCACCAGAGCTGTTTGCCACTCCAGTAACGTTTATGCCCCCTGCCCCTCCTGTAATGTATATATTGTAGCCCCCAGCCCCTCCTGTGATGTATATACAGCAGTGCTGTCAGTGTGCAGTCATGTCTGTTAGTGACAGCCATCGTGAAACACAGCCTCATGTCCTGAAGGAGCTGGAAAGGAAACAAGCGGGAGAGGTGAGTGAGGCTGCTGGCGACTTCCCCATATTAATACCAGTAAGGGCTCATGCGCACATAACTGCTGAATATTCTGCAGCGATTTGACAGCACATGTGCGCGTCAAATCGCTGCAGAAACACTGCATAATGGATGCAGTTTTTCTGTACAAAAAAAAGCCGATTTCATGCGCTATGGCTGCTGCCCCCACCATAGACAGAGTGGGAGCTGCATCCATAGCGCACGGAATAATTGACATGCTCATTTTATGAACGCACAGATTTGGGTCAACATTTTAGCACCCAAATCGCTGCGTTCATAAAAGCAACGTGTGCACGTATCATGCACAATCTTCATAGATTGTGCAGGGGACGCAGGACGCATGCATTTACACTGCAGTGCTATGCGCAGCGTAAATGCATGGAATTAAGCAACGTGCGCATGAGCCCTAATGCGTCTGTGTCTGCATGTATATCAATGTATATAACTGTGCATATATTTGTCGGTTTATATGTATTTTTCTGAATTTGTCTTCAAATATGTATACAGTTAGGTCCAGAAATCTTTGGACAGTGACACAATTTTGGCGAGTTGGGCTCTGCATGCCACCACATTGGATTTTGAAATGAAACCTCTACAACAGAATTCAAGTGCAGATTGTAACGTTTAATTTGAAGGTTTGAACAAAAATATCTGATAGAAATTGTAGGAATTGTCACATTTCTTTACAAACACTCCACATTTTAGGAGGTCAAAAGTAATTGGACAAATAAACCAAACCCAAACAAAATATTTTTATTTTCAATATTTTGTTGCGAATCCTTTGGAGGCAATCACTGCCTTAAGTCTGGAACCCATGGACATCACCAAACGCTGGGTTTCCTCCTTCTTAATGCTTTGCCAGGCCTTTACAGCCGCAGCCTTCGGGTCTTGCTTGTTTGTGGGTCTTTCCGTCTTAAGTCTGGATTTGAGCAAGTGAAATGCATGCTCAATTGGGTTAAGATCTGGTGATTGACTTGGCCATTGCAGAAGGTTCCACTTTTTTGCACTCATGAACTCCTGGGTAGCTTTAGCTGTATGCTTGGGGTCATTGTCCATCTGTACTATGAAGCGCCGTCCGATCAACTTTGCGGCATTTGGCTGAATCTGGGCTGAAAGTATATCCCGGTACACTTCAGAATTCATCCGGCTACTCTTGTCTGCTGTTATGTCATCAATAAACACAAGTGACCCAGTGCCATTGAAAGCCATGCATGCCCATGCCATCACGTTGCCTCCACCATGTTTTACAGAGGATGTGGTGTGCCTTGGATCATGTGCCGTTCCCTTTCTTCTCCAGTCTTTTTTCTTCCCATCATTCTGGTACAGGTTGATCTTGGTCTCATCTGTCCATAGAATACTTTTCCAGAACTGAGCTGGCTTCATGAGGTGTTTTTCAGCAAATGTAACTCTGGCCTGTCTATTTTTGGAATTGATGAATGGTTTGCATCTAGATGTGAACCCTTTGTATTTACTTTCATGGAGTCTTCTCTTTACTGGTGACTTAGAGACAGATACACCTACTTCACTGAGAGTGTTCTGGACTTCAGTTGATGTTGTGAACGGGTTCTTCTTCACCAAAGAAAGTATGCGGCGATCATCCACCACTGTTGTCATCTGTGGACGCCCAGGCCTTTTTGAGTTCCCAAGCTCACCAGTCAATTCCTTTTTTCTCAGAATGTACCCGACTGTTGATTTTGCTACTCCAAGCATGTCTGCTATCTCTCTGATGGATTTTTTCTTTTTTTTCAGCCTCAGGATGTTCTGCTTCACCTCAATTGAGAGTTCCTTAGACCGCATGTTGTCTGGTCACAGCAACAGCTTCCAAATGCAAAACCACACACCTGTAATCAAACCCAGACCTTTTAACTACTTCATTGATTACAGGTTAACGAGGGAGACGCCTTCAGAGTTAATTGCAGCCCTTAGAGTCCCTTGTCCAATTACTTTTGGTCCCTTTAAAAAAGAGGAGGCTATGCATTACAGAGCTATGATTCCTAAACCCTTTCTCCGATTTGGATGTGAAAACTCTCATATTGCAGCTGGGAGTGTGCACTTTCAGCCCTTATTATATATAGAATTGTATTTCTGAACATGTTTTTGTAAACAGCTAAAATAACAAAACTTGTGTCACTGTCCAAATATTTCTGGACCTAACTGTATGTACGTATGCCTGTATGTGTGTGTGCGTGTCTGTGTGTGGATGGGGTCCACTGAGACTCTTTCACCCGGAGGCCACAAAAATCTGGAGCCGGCCCTGGCCCATGGGGATCAATAAACAATATGTGAGTAACTCTACTTTCTGTATATATGTGACTACTGTGAGTGATCCTGGACTTTGTCTGTATTGTAGTACTGTATAATATCTGAATGTGGCAGAACAGGATAAGATAAATGTTCATTGGATTTATATCTAAATGCTGCAGTTCTCTACTGTTATGGCTAAAAATGTAACGTTATGGGGCCCCCACCAGATTTTCTGCCCAGGGGCCCCCACCAACCTTAATCTGGCCCTGCTGAAGCCTATAGTCATACTGAAGCGCTGGCGCAAGCTGCAGGCGATCTTTCTTACCACGCTGCTGCTGGATGAGGAGGAGGAGGAGGGTTTCTTCAGCAGATATTTCTTCAGCAGCTTCATGTCCTGTAACACAGGGCTGGGGTTACTCTGCGCCCCCCGGAGCGTCACAGCCTGTGGTGTCCCCCTCTATATGGGAACAGTGCGGCGCTATATGGAGAAACCGGCCCATAAATCACAGCTAAAAGCAAACCTGCTCCATCCCCCTAGACTTCGGGACCCCTGTGCTAGTGCCCGATGGGGTCTCCTGGCCGGACCCCCATACTGTGGAAAAACCCTACAAGGGCCGAATTACCCCAATGTCTCCCACCCCAGCACATACTGCTCCTTCTCATATGGCTGCATGCAGGGAAACGATCTGATTAGACCCACAAAATCCTGCCATATAGTGCCTAAATAATGCTGCCATATATACTGACCACATAATACCACCATATAATGCCTAAATAATGCTGCCATCTCCACTCACCACATAATACCACCATATAGTGCCTAAATAATGCTGCTATATACACTCACCACATACCACCATATAGTGCCTAAATAATGCTGCTATATCCACTCACCACATAGTACCACCATATAGTGCCTAAATAATGCTGTCATATCCACTCACCACATACCACTATATAGTGCCTACATAATGCTGCCATATACACTGACCGCATAATACCACCATATAGTGCCTAAATAATGCTGCCATATAGACTCACCACATACCGCCATATAGTGCCTAAATAATGTTGCCATATACACTCACCACATAATACCACCATATAGTGCCTAAATAATGCTGCTATATACACTCACCACATAATACCACCATATAGTGCCTAAATAATGCTGCCATCTCCACTCACCATATAATACCACCATATAGTGCCTAAATAATGCTGCCATATACACTGACCACATAATACCACCATATAGTGCCTAAATAATGCTGCCATCTCCACTCACCACATAATACCACCATATAGTGCCTAAATAATGCTGCCATATACACTGACCACATAATACCACCATATAGTGTCTAAATAATGCTACCATATACACTTACCACATACCACCATATAGTGCCTAAATAATCGTGCTATATCCACTCACCACATAATACCACCATATAGTGTCTAAATAATGCTGCTATATCCACTCACCCCATAATACCACCATATAGTGTCTAAATAACTCTTCCCTTATTAGATATTTTAATACTGCCATGTTATGCTGAAATAATAGCTCTTTATAAAGACCGCATAGTACTGTCATGTGCTCTCTATATGGAAGTATTATTTTGGCACTATGTAATGATATAATACTGCCAATATTACTTCCATATACAAATTATATAATACTGACATCTAGTGCCCAAATAATAGTGCCATGTAGAGCTCAAATACTGCCATATACAAACCAGTGTGCTGCCATATAATGACCAAATAAATACTGCTACATATACGTTTACATAATACTGCACTAACCCTGCAGTCCTGCCCCTCATGTGTGGGGGAGGGGGCGGCTCATGAGATCAAAAACGGATCACAGCAGACCACAGGAGATCACAGACAGATCACAAGAGATCACAGACGGATCACAGATGGACCACAGGAGATCACAGACAGATCACAAGAGATCACAGATGGATCACAGACGGACCACAGGAGATCACAGACAGACCACAGAAGATCACAGACAGATCACAGACGGACCACAGGAGATTACAGACAGATCACAGACAGACCACAGACGGACCACAGGAGACCACAGACGGACCACAGGAGATCACAGACGGACCACAGGGGATCACAGACATATCACAGGAGATTACAGACGGACCACAGGGGATCACAGACGGACCACAGGAGATCACAGACGGACCACAGAAGATCACAGACAGATCACAGACGGACCACAGGAGAATACAGACAGATCACAGACAGACCACAGGAGATCACAGACGGACCACAGGAGATCACAGACGGATTATAGAAGATCACAGACGGACCACAGGGGATCACAGACATATCACAGGAGATTACAGACGGACCACAGGGGATCACAGACGGACCACAGGAGATCACAGACAGATCACAGACGGACCACAGGAGATTACAGACAGATCACAGACAGACCACAGGAGATCACAGACGGACCACAGGGGATCACAGACATATCACAGGAGATTACAGACAGATCACAGGAGATCACAGATGGATCACAGGAGATCACAGACGGACCACAGGGGGTCACAGTCACAGACATATCACAGGAGATTACAGACAGATCACAGGAGATCACAGATGGACCACAGGAGATCACAGATGGACCACAGGAGATCACAGATGGACCACAGGAGATCACAGACAGACCACAGAAGATCACAGACAGATCACAGACGGACCACAGGAGATTACAGACAGATCACAGACAGACCACAGGAGATCACAGACAGACCACAGGAGATCACAGACGGACCACAGGGGATCACAGACGGACCACAGGGGATCACAGATGGACCACAGGGGATCACAGACGGACCACAGGAGATCACAGATGGACCACAGGAGATCACAGATGGACCACAGGAGATCACAGACGGACCACAGGGGGTCACAGACATATCACAGGAGATTACAGACAGATCACAGGAGATCACAGATGGACCACAGGAGATCACAGCTGGACCACAGGAGATCACAGACAGACCACAGAAGATCACAGACAGATCACAGACGGACCACAGGAGATCACAGACGGACCACAGGGGGTCACAGACATATCACAGGAGATTACAGACAGACCACAGGAGATCACAGACGGACCACAGGAGATCACAGACGGACCACAGGAGATCACAGACGGACCACAGGGGATCACAGACGGACCACAGGAGATCACAGATGGACCACAGGAGATCACAGACGGACCACAGGGGATCACAGACGGACCACAGGAGATCACAGACGGACCACAGGAGATCACAGACGGACCACAGGAGATCACAGACGGACCACAGGAGATCACAGATGGACCACAGGAGATCACAAATGGACCACAGGAGATCACAGACGGACCACAGGGGATCACAGACAGATCACAGACGGACCACAGGAGATTACAGACAGATCACAGACAGACCACAGGAGATCACAGACGGACCACAGGAGATCACAGACAGATCACAGACGGACCACAGGAGATTACAGACGGATCACAGGAGATCACAGATGGATCACAGGAGATCACAGACGGACCACAGAAGATCACAGACGGACCACAGGGGATCACAGACGGACCACAGGAGATCACAGATGGACCACAGGAGATCACAAATGGACCACAGGAGATCACAGACGGACCACAGGGGATCACAGACAGATCACAGATAGACCACAGGAGATTACAGACAGATCACAGACAGACCACAGGAGATCACAGACGGACCACAGGAGATCACAGACGGACCGCAGGAGATCACAGACAGATCACAGACGGACCACAGGAGATTACAGACGGATCACAGGAGATCACAGACATATCACAGGAGATCACAGACGGACCACAGGAGATCACAGACAGATCACAGATTGACCACAGGGGATCACAGACGGACCACAGGAGATCACAGATGGATCACAGGAGATCACAGACAGATCACAGACGGACCACAGATTGATCACAGGGGGTCATAGAGGGATCACAGACAGACTACAGGAGATCACAGACAGACCACAGAAGATCACAGATGGACCACAGGAGATCATAGACAAACCACAGGAGATCACAGACAGATCACAGGAGATCACAGACAGATCACAGATTGACCACAGGGGATCACAGACGGACCACAGGGGATCACAGATGGACCACAGGAGATCACAGGGGATCATAGATGGACCAAAGGAGATCAGACGAATTACAGGGGCTCAAAGACAGACCACAGGGGATCACATATGGATCACAGACGGACCACAGGGGATCACAGACGGACCATAGGGGATCACAGATGGACCACAGGGGATCACAGATGGATCACAGTGGGTCATAGACGGATCAAAGACGGATCACAGACAGATCACAGATTGATCACATGGGGTCATAGACAGATCACAGACGGACCACAGGGGATCACTAATGAATCACAGATGGATTACAGGGGATCACAGATGTCTCACTCACCTTATCATCCAGCAGACACCCGAAGAGCAGGATAAAGACGCCCTGCGGTAAATGGAGAGATGGCGGTAAAGACATCATCAGGGTATCGGAGGCAGGAGGGGACAGTCTGGGGCTCGGAGGCAAGACACGACAGTCTGGGGCTCGGACGCTGTAAGACGCGACAGTCTGGGGCTCGGACGCTGTAAGACGCGACAGTCTGGGGCTCGGACGCTGTAAGACGCGACAGTCTGGGGCTCGGAGGCTGTAAGACGCGACAGTCTGGGGCTCGGACGCTGTAAGACACGACAGTCTGGGGCTCGGAGGCTGTAAGACGCGACAGTCTGGGGCTCGGAGGCTGTAAGACGCGACAGTCTGGGGCTCGGAGGCTGTAAGACGCGACAGTCTGGGGCTCGGACGCTGTAAGACGCGACAGTCTGGGGCTCGGACGCTGTAAGACGCGACAGTCTGGGGCTCGGACGCTGTAAGACGCGACAGTCTGGGGCTCGGACGCTGTAAGACGCGACAGTCTGGGGCTCGGACGCTGTAAGACGCGACAGTCTGGGGCTCGGACGCTGTAAGATGTGACAGTCTGGGGCTCGGACGCTGGAAGACGCGACAGTCTGGGGCTCGGACGCTGTAAGACGCGACAGTCTGGGGCTCGGACGCTGTAAGACGCGACAGTCTGGGGCTCGGACGCTGTAAGACGCGACAGTCTGGGGCTCGGACGCTGTAAGACGCGACAGTCTGGGGCTCGGACGCTGTAAGACGCGACAGTCTGGGGCTCGGACGCTGTAAGACGCGACAGTCTGGGGCTCGGACGCTGTAAGACGCGACAGTCTGGGGCTCGGAGGCTGTAAGACGCGACTGTCTGGGGCTCGGAGGCTGTAAGACGCGACAGTCTAGGGCTCGGAGGCTGTAAGACGCGACAGTCTGGGGCTCGGACGCTGTAAGACGCGACAGTCTGGGGCTCGGACGCTGTAAGACGCGACAGTCTGGGGCTCGGACGCTGTAAGACGCGACAGTCTAGGGCTCGGAGGCTGTAAGACGCGACAGTCTGGGGCTCGGACGCTGTAAGACGCGACAGTCTGGGGCTCGGACGCTGTAAGACGCGACAGTCTGGGGCTCGGAGGCTGTAAGACGCGACAGTCTGGGGCTCGGACGCTGTAAGACGCGACAGTCTGGGGCTCGGACGCTGTAAGACGCGACAGTCTGGGGCTCGGACGCTGTAAGACGCGACAGTCTGGGGCTCGGAGGCTGTAAGACGCGACAGTCTGGGGCTCGGAGGCTGTAAGACGCGACAGTCTGGGGCTCGGACGCTGTAAGACGCGACAGTCTGGGGCTCGGACGCTGTAAGACGCGACAGTCTGGGTCTCGGACGCTGTAAGACGCGACAGTCTGGGGCTCGGACGCTGTAAGACGCGACAGTCTGGGGCTCGGAGGCAAGACACGACAGTCTGGGGCTCGGAGGCTGTAAGACGCGACAGTCTGGGGCTCGGACGCTGTAAGACGCGACAGTCTGGGGCTCGGAGGCTGTAAGACGCGACAGTCTGGAGCTCGGACGCTGTAAGACGCGACAGTCTGGGGCTCGGACGCTGTAAGACGCGACAGTCTGGGGCTCGGACGCTGTAAGACGCGACAGTCTGGGGCTCGGACGCTGTAAGACGCGACAGTCTGGGGCTCGGAGGCTGTAAGACGCGACAGTCTGGGGCTCGGAGGCTGTAAGACGCGACAGTCTGGGGCTCGGAGGCTGTAAGACGCGACAGTCTGGGGCTCGGACGCTGTAAGACGCGACAGTCTGGGGCTCGGACGCTGTAAGACGCGACAGTCTGGGGCTCGGACGCTGTAAGACGCGACAGTCTGGGGCTCGGACGCTGTAAGACGCGACAGTCTGGGGCTCGGAGGCTGTAAGACGCGACAGTCTGGGGCTCGGAGGCTGTAAGACGCGACAGTCTGGGGCTCGGACGCTGTAAGACGCGACAGTCTGGGGCTCGGACGCTGTAAGACGCGACAGTCTGGGGCTCGGAGGCAAGACACGACAGTCTGGGGCTCGGAGGCTGTAAGACGCGACAGTCTGGGGCTCGGACGCTGTAAGACGCGACAGTCTGGGGCTCGGACGCTGTAAGACGCGACAGTCTGGGGCTCGGAGGCTGTAAGACGCGACAGTCTGGGGCTCGGACGCTGTAAGACGCGACAGTCTAGGGCTCGGAGGCTGTAAGACGCGACAGTCTGGGGCTCGGACGCTGTAAGACGCGACAGTCTGGGGCTCGGACGCTGTAAGACGCGACAGTCTGGGGCTCGGAGGCTGTAAGACGCGACTGTCTGGGGCTCGGAGGCTGTAAGACGCGACAGTCTAGGGCTCGGAGGCTGTAAGACGCGACAGTCTGGGGCTCGGACGCTGTAAGACGCGACAGTCTGGGGCTCGGACGCTGTAAGACGCGACAGTCTGGGGCTCGGACGCTGTAAGACGCGACAGTCTGGGGCTCGGACGCTGTAAGACGCGACAGTCTGGGGCTCGGACGCTGTAAGACGCGACAGTCTGGGGCTCGGAGGCTGTAAGACGCGACAGTCTGGGGCTCGGAGGCTGTAAGACGCGACAGTCTGGGGCTCGGACGCTGTAAGACGCGACAGTCTGGGGCTCGGACGCTGTAAGACGCGACAGTCTGGGGCTCGGAGGCTGTAAGACGCGACAGTCTGGGGCTCGGACGCTGTAAGACGCGACAGTCTGGGGCTCGGACGCTGTAAGACGCGACAGTCTGGGGCTCGGAGGCTGTAAGACGCGACAGTCTGGGGCTCGGACGCTGTAAGACGCGACAGTCTGGGGCTCGGACGCTGTAAGACGCGACAGTCTAGGGCTCGGAGGCTGTAAGACGCGACAGTCTGGGGCTCGGAGGCTGTAAGACGCGACAGTCTGGGGCTCGGACGCTGTAAGACGCGACAGTCTGGGGCTCGGAGGCTGTAAGATGTGACAGTCTGGGGCTCGGAGGCTGTAAGACGCGACAGTCTGGGGCTCGGACGCTGTAAGACGCGACAGTCTGGGGCTCGGAGGCTGTAAGACGCGACAGTCTGGGGCTCGGAGGCTGTAAGACGCGACAGTCTGGGGCTCGGACGCTGTAAGACGCGACAGTCTGGGGCTCGGAGGCTGTAAGACGCGACAGTCTGGGGCTCGGACGCTGTAAGACGCGACAGTCTGGGGCTCGGACGCTGTAAGACGCGACAGTCTGGGGCTCGGAGGCTGTAAGACGCGACAGTCTGGGGCTCGGACGCTGTAACACGCGACAGTCTGGGGCTCGGACGCTGTAAGACGCGACAGTCTGGGGCTCGGACGCTGTAAGACGCGACAGTCTGGGGCTCGGAGGCTGTAAGACGCGACAGTCTGGGGCTCGGACGCTGTAAGACGCGACAGTCTGGGGCTCGGAGGCTGTAAGACGCGACAGTCTGGGGCTCGGACGCTGCAAGACGCGACAGTCTGGGGCTCGGACGCTGTAAGACGCGACAGTCTGGGGCTCGGAGGCTGTAAGACGCGACAGTCTGGGGCTCGGACGCTGTAAGACGCGACAGTCTGGGGCTCGGAGGCTGTAAGACGCGACAGTCTGGGGCTCGGACGCTGTAAGACGCGACAGTCTGGGGCTCGGAGGCTGTAAGACGCGACAGTCTGGGGCTCGGACGCTGTAAGACGCGACAGTCTGGGGCTCGGACGCTGTAAGACGCGACAGTCTGGGGCTCGGACGCTGTAAGACGCGACAGTCTGGGGCTCGGAGGCTGTAAGACGCGACAGTCTGGGGCTCGGAGGCTGTAAGACGCGACAGTCTGGGGCTCGGACGCTGTAAGACGCGACAGTCTGGGGCTCGGAGGCTGTAAGACGCGACAGTCTGGGGCTCGGACGCTGTAAGACGCGACAGTCTGGGGCTCGGAGGCTGTAAGACGCGACAGTCTGGGGCTCGGACGCTGTAAGACGTGACAGTCTGGGGCTCGGACGCTGTAAGACGCGACAGTCTGGGGCTCGGAGGCTGTAAGACGCGACAGTCTGGGGCTCGGACGCTGTAAGACGCGACAGTCTGGGGCTCGGAGGCTGTAAGACGCGACAGTCTGGGGCTCGGAGGCTGTAAGACGCGACAGTCTGGGGCTCGGACGCTGTAAGACGCGACAGTCTGGGGCTCGGACGCTGTAAGATGCGACAGTCTGGGGCTCGGACGCTGTAAGACGCGACAGTCTGGGGCTCGGACGCTGTAAGATGCGACAGTCTGGGGCTCGGAGGCTGTAAGACGCGACAGTCTGGGGCTCGGAGGCTGTAAGACGCGACAGTCTGGGGCTCGGAGGCTGGAAGACGCGACAGTCTGGGGCTCGGAGGCTGTAAGATGCGACAGTCTGGGGCTCGGACGCTGTAAGACGCGACAGTCTGGGGCTCGGACGCTGTAAGACGCGACAGTCTGGGGCTCGGACGCTGTAAGACGCGACAGTCTGGGGCTCGGACGCTGGAAGACGCGACAGTCTGGGGCTCGGAGGCTGTAAGACGCGACTGTCTGGGGCTCGGAGGCTGTAAGACGCGACAGTCTAGGGCTCGGAGGCTGTAAGACGCGACAGTCTGGGGCTCGGACGCTGTAAGACGCGACAGTCTGGGGCTCGGACGCTGTAAGACGCGACAGTCTGGGGCTCGGACGCTGTAAGACGCGACAGTCTGGGGCTCGGACGCTGTAAGACGCGACAGTCTGGGGCTCGGACGCTGTAAGACGCGACAGTCTGGGGCTCGGACGCTGTAAGACGCGACAGTCTGGGGCTCGGAGGCTGTAAGACGCGACAGTCTGGGGCTCGGAGGCTGTAAGACGCGACAGTCTGGGGCTCGGAGGCTGGAAGACGCGACAGTCTGGGGCTCGGACGCTGTAAGACGCGACAGTCTGGGGCTCGGAGGCTGTAAGACACGACAGTCTGGGGCTCGGAGGCTGTAAGACGCGACAGTCTGGGGCTCGGAGGCTGTAAGACGCGACAGTCTGGGGCTCGGACGCTGTAAGACGCGACAGTCTGGGGCTCGGAGGCTGTAAGACGCGACAGTCTGGGGCTCGGAGGCTGTAAGACGCGACAGTCTGGGGCTCGGACGCTGTAAGACGCGACAGTCTGGGGCTCGGAGGCTGTAAGACGCGACAGTCTGGGTCTCGGACGCTGTAAGACGCGACAGTCTGGGGCTCAGAGGCTGTAAGATGTGACAGTCTGGGGCTCGGACGCTGTAAGATGTGACAGTCTGGGGATCGGACGCTGGAAGACGCGACAGTCTGGGGCTCGGAGGCTGTAAGACGCGACAGTCTGGGGCTCGGACGCTGTAAGACGCGACAGTCTGGGGCTCGGAGGCTGTAAGACGCGACAGTCTGGGGCTCGGAGGCTGTAAGACGCGACAGTCTGGGGCTCGGACGCTGTAAGACGCGACAGTCTGGGGCTCGGAGGCTGTAAGACGCGACAGTCTGGGGCTCGGAGGCTGTAAGATGTGACAGTCTGGGGCTCGGAGGCTGTAAGACGCGACAGTCTGGGGCTCGGAGGCTGTAAGACGCGACAGTCTGGGGCTCGGAGGCTGTAAGATGCGACAGTCTGGGGCTCGGACGCTGTAAGACGCGACAGTCTGGGGCTCGGACGCTGTAAGACGCGACAGTCTGGGGCTCGGACGCTGTAAGACGCGACAGTCTGGGGCTCGGACGCTGTAAGACGCGACAGTCTGGGGCTCGGAGGCTGGAAGACGCGACAGTCTGGGGCTCGGAGGCTGTAAGACGCGACAGTCTGGGGCTCGGAGGCTGGAAGACGTGACAGTCTGGGGCTCGGAGGCTGTAAGACGCGACAGTCTGGGGCTCGGACGCTGTAAGACGCGACAGTCTGGGGCTCGGAGGCTGTAAGACGCGACAGTCTGGGGCTCGGAGGCTGTAAGACGCGACAGTCTGGGGCTCGGAGGCTGTAAGACGCGACAGTCTGGGGCTCGGACGCTGTAAGACGCGACAGTCTGGGGCTCGGACGCTGTAAGACGCGACAGTCTGGGGCTCGGAAGCTGTAAGACGCAACAGTCTGGGGCTCGGAGGCTGTAAGACGCGACAGTCTGGGGCTCGGAGGCTGTAAGACGCGACAGTCTAGGGCTCGGACGCTGTAAGACGCGACAGTCTGGGGCTCGGACGCTGTAAGATGCGACAGTCTGGGGCTCGGAGGCTGTAAGACGCGACAGTCTGGGGCTCGGAGGCTGTAAGATGCGACAGTATGGGGCTCGGACGCTGTAAGACGCGACAGTCTGGGGCTCGGACGCTGTAAGACGCGACAGTCTGGGGCTCGGACGCTGTAAGACGCGACAGTCTGGGGCTCGGAGGCTGTAAGACGCGACAGTCTGGGGCTCGGAGGCTGTAAGACGCGACAGTCTGGGGCTCGGACGCTGTAAGACGCGACAGTCTGCGGCTCGGACGCTGTAAGACGCGACAGTCTGGGGCTCGGACGCTGTAAGACGCGACAGTCTGGGGCTCGGAGGCTGTAAGACGCGACAGTCTGGGGCTCAGACGCTGTAAGACGCGACAGTCTGGGGCTCGGAGGCTGTAAGACGCGACAGTCTGGGGCTCGGAGGCTGTAAGACGCGACAGTCTGGGGCTCGGACGCTGTAAGATGCGACAGTCTGGGGCTCGGACGCTGTAAGACGCGACAGTCTGGGGCTCGGAGGCTGTAAGACGCGACAGTCTGGGGCTCGGACGCTGTAAGACGCGACAGTCTGGGGCTCGGACGCTGTAAGACGCGACAGTCTGGGGCTCGGACGCTGTAAGACGCGACAGTCTGGGGCTCGGACGCTGTAAGACGCGACAGTCTGGGGCTCGGAGGCTGTAAGACGCGACAGTCTGGGGCTTGGAGGCTGTAAGATGTGACAGTCTGGAGCTCGGAGGCTGTAAGACGCGACAGTCTGGGGCTCGGACGCTGTAAGACGCGACAGTCTGGGGCTCGGACGCTGTAAGACGCGACAGTCTGGGGCTCGGACGCTGTAAGAAGCGACAGTCTGGGGCTCGGACGCTGTAAGACGCGACAGTCTGGGGCTCGGATGCTGTAAGACGCGACAGTCTGGGGCTCGGAGGCTGTAAGACGCGACAGTCTGGGGCTCGGACGCTGTAAGACGCGACAGTCTGGGGCTCGGACGCTGTAAGACGCGACAGTCTGGGGCTCGGACGCTGTAAGACGCGACAGTCTGGGGCTCGGATGCTGTAAGACGCGACAGTCTGGGGCTCGGACGCTGTAAGACGCGACAGTCTGGGGCTCGGACGCTGTAAGACGCGACAGTCTGGGGCTCGGAGGCTGTAAGACGCGACAGTCTGGGGCTCGGACGCTGTAAGACGCGACAGTCTGGGGCTCGGACGCTGTAAGACGCGACAGTCTGGGGCTCGGACGCTGTAAGACGCGACAGTCTGGGGCTCGGACGCTGTAAGACGCGACAGTCTGGGGCTCGGATGCTGTAAGACGCGACAGTCTGGGGCTCGGAGGCTGTAAGACGCGACAGTGTGGGGCTCGGACGCTGTAAGACGCGACAGTCTGGGGCTCGGACGCTGTAAGACGCGACAGTCTGGGGCTCGGAGGCTGTAAGACGCGACAGTCTGGGGCTCGGACGCTGTAAGACGCGACAGTCTGGGGCTCGGAGGCTGTAAGACGCGACACTCTGGGGCTCGGACGCTGTAAGACGCGACAGTCTGGGGCTCGGACGCTGTAAGACGCGACAGTCTGGGGCTCGGAGGCTGTAAGACGCGACAGTCTGGGGCTCGGACGCTGTAAGACGCGACAGTCTGGGGCTCGGACGCTGTAAGACGCGACAGTCTGGGGCTCGGACGCTGTAAGACGCGACAGTCTGGGGCTCGGAGGCTGTAAGACGCGACAGTCTGGGGCTCGGAGGCTGTAAGACGCGACAGTCTGGGGCTCGGACGCTGTAAGACGCGACAGTCTGGGGCTCGGACGCTGTAAGACGCGACAGTCTGGGGCTCGGACGCTGTAAGACGCGACAGTCTGGGGCTCGGAGGCTGTAAGACGCGACAGTCTGGGGCTCGGAGGCTGTAAGACGCGACAGTCTGGGGCTCGGAGGCTGTAAGACGCGACAGTCTGGGGCTCGGACGCTGTAAGACGCGACAGTCTGGGGCTCGGACGCTGTAAGACGTGACAGTCTGGGGCTCGGACGCTGTAAGACGCGACAGTCTGGGGCTCGGAGGCTGTAAGACGCGACAGTCTGGGGCTCGGACGCTGTAAGACGCGACAGTCTGGGGCTCGGACGCTGTAAGACGCGACAGTCTGGGGCTCGGACGCTGTAAGACGCGACAGTCTGGGGCTCGGACGCTGTAAGACGCGACAGTCTGGGGCTCGGAGGCTGTAAGACGCGACAGTCTGGGGCTCGGAGGCTGTAAGACGCGACAGTCTGGGGCTCGGAGGCTGTAAGACGCGACAGTCTGGGGCTCGGACGCTGTAAGACGCGACAGTCTGGGGCTCGGACGCTGTAAGACGCGACAGTCTGGGGCTCGGACGCTGTAAGACGCGACAGTCTGGGGCTCGGAGGCTGTAAGACGCGACAGTCTGGGGCTCGGAGGCTGTAAGACGCGACAGTCTGGGGCTCGGACGCTGTAAGACGCGACAGTCTGGGGCTCGGACGCTGTAAGACGCGACAGTCTGGGGCTCGGACGCTGTAAGACGCGACAGTCTGGGGCTCGGACGCTGTAAGACGCGACAGTCTGGGGCTCGGAGGCTGTAAGACGCGACAGTCTGGGGCTCGGACGCTGTAAGACGCGACAGTCTGGGGCTCGGAGGCTGTAAGACGCGACAGTCTGGGGCTCGGAGGCTGTAAGACGCGACAGTCTGGGGCTCGGACGCTGGAAGACGCGACAGTCTGGGGCTCGGAGGCTGTAAGACGCGACAGTCTGGGGCTCGGAGGCTGTAAGACGCGACAGTCTGGGGCTCGGAGGCTGTAAGACGCGACAGTCTGGGGCTCGGAGGCTGTAAGACGCGACAGTCTGGGGCTCGGAGGCTGTAAGACGCGACAGTCTGGGGCTCGGAGGCTGTAAGATGTGACAGTCTGGGGCTCGGACGCTGTAAGACGCGACAGTCTGGGGCTCGGAGGCTGTAAGACGCGACAGTCTGGGGCTCGGACGCTGTAAGACGCGACAGTCTGGGGCTCGGAGGCTGTAAGACGCGACAGTCTGGGGCTCGGAGGCTGTAAGACGCGACAGTCTGGGGCTCGGACGCTGTAAGACGCGACAGTCTGGGGCTCGGACGCTGTAAGACGCGACAGTCTGGGGCTCGGACGCTGTAAGACGCGACAGTCTGGGGCTCGGACGCTGGAAGACGCGACAGTCTGGGGCTCGGACGCTGTAAGACGCGACAGTCTGGGGCTCGGACGCTGTAAGACGCGACAGTCTGGGGCTCGGACGCTGTAAGACGCGACAGTCTGGGGCTCGGAGGCTGTAAGACGCGACAGTCTGGGGCTCGGAGGCTGTAAGACGCGACAGTCTGGGGCTCGGAGGCTGTAAGACGCGACAGTCTGGGGCTCGGAGGCTGTAAGACGCGACAGTCTGGGGCTCGGACGCTGTAAGACGCGACAGTCTGGGGCTCGGACGCTGTAAGACGCGACAGTCTGGGGCTCGGACGCTGTAAGACGCGACAGTCTGGGGCTCGGACGCTGTAAGACGCGACAGTCTGGGGCTCGGACGCTGTAAGACGCGACAGTCTGGGGCTCGGAGGCTGTAAGACGTGACAGTCTGGGGCTCGGAGGCTGTAAGACGCGACAGTCTGGGGCTCGGACGCTGTAAGACGCGACAGTCTGGGGCTCGGACGCTGTAAGACGCGACAGTCTGGGGCTCGGACGCTGTAAGACGCGACAGTCTGGGGCTCGGAGGCTGTAAGACGTGACAGTCTGGGGCTCGGACGCTGTAAGACGCGACAGTCTGGGGCTCGGACGCTGTAAGACGCGACAGTCTGGGGCTCGGAGGTTGTAAGACGCGACAGTCTGGGGCTCGGAGGCTGGAAGGACGCGACAGTCTGGGGCTCGGACGCTGTAAGACGCGACAGTCTGGGGCTCGGACGCTGTAAGACGCGACAGTCTGGGGCTCGGACGCTGTAAGACGCGACAGTCTGGGGCTCGGACGCTGTAAGATGCGACAGTCTGGGGCTCGGACGCTGTAAGACGCGACAGTCTGGGGCTCGGAGGCTGTAAGACGCGACAGTCTGGGGCTCGGACGCTGTAAGACGCGACAGTCTGGGGCTCGGACGCTGTAAGATGCGACAGTCTGGGGCTCGGACGCTGTAAGACGCGACAGTCTGGGGCTCGGAGGCTGTAAGACGCGACAGTCTGGGGCTCGGACGCTGTAAGACGCGACAGTCTGGGGCTCGGAGGCTGTAAGACGCGACAGTCTGGGGCTCGGAGGCTGTAAGACGCGACAGTCTGGGGCTCGGAGGCTGTAAGACGCGACAGTCTGGGGCTCGGACGCTGTAAGACGCGACAGTCTGGGGCTCGGACGCTGTAAGACGCGACAGTCTGGGGCTCGGAGGCTGTAAGACGCGACAGTCTGGGGCTCGGAGGCTGTAAGACGCGACAGTCTGGGGCTCGGACGCTGTAAGACGCGACAGTCTGGGGCTCGGACGCTGTAAGACGCGACAGTCTGGGGCTCGGACGCTGTAAGACGCGACAGTCTGGGGCTCGGACGCTGTAAGACGCGACAGTCTGGGGCTCGGACGCTGTAAGACGCGACAGTCTGGGGCTCGGAGGCTGTAAGACGCGACAGTCTGGGGCTCGGAGGCTGGAAGACGCGACAGTCTGGGGCTCGGAGGCTGTAAGACGCGACAGTCTGGGGCTCGGAGGCTGGAAGACGCGACAGTCTGGGGCTCGGACGCTGTAAGACGCGACAGTCTGGGGCTGGGAGGCTGTAAGACGCGACAGTCTGGGGCTCGGACGCTGTAAGACGCGACAGTCTGGGGCTCGGAGGCTGTAAGACGCGACAGTCTGGGGCTCGGATGCTGTAAGACGCGACAGTCTGGGGCTCGGAGGCTGTAAGACGCGACAGTCTGGGGCTCGGAGGCTGTAAGACGCGACAGTCTGGGGCTCGGAGGCTGTAAGACGCGACAGTCTGGGGCTCGGAGGCTGTAAGACGCGACAGTCTGGGGCTCGGAGGCTGTAAGACGCGACAGTCTGGGGCTCGGACGCTGTAAGACGCGACAGTCTGGGGCTCGGACGCTGTAAGACGCGACAGTCTGGGGCTCGGACGCTGTAAGACGTGACAGTCTGGGGCTCGGAGGCTGTAAGACGCGACAGTCTGGGGCTCGGAGGCTGTAAGACGCGACAGTCTGGGGCTCGGAGGCTGTAAGACGCGACAGTCTGCGGCTCGGACGCTGTAAGACGCGACAGTCTGGGGCTCGGAGGCTGTAAGACGCGACAGTCTGGGGCTCGGAGGCTGTAAGACGCGACAGTCTGGGGCTCGGACGCTGTAAGACGCGACAGTCTGGGGCTCGGAGGCAAGACACGACAGTCTGGGGCTCGGAGGCTGTAAGACGCGACAGTCTGGGGCTCGGACGCTGTAAGACGCGACAGTCTGGGGCTCGGACGGCTGTAAGACGCGACAGTCTGGGGCTCGGAGGCTGTAAGACGCGACAGTCTGGGGCTCGGACGCTGTAAGACGCGACAGTCTGGGGCTCGGACGCTGTAAGACGCGACAGTCTGGGGCTCGGACGCTGTAAGACGCGACAGTCTGGGGCTCGGACGCTGTAAGACGCGACAGTCTGGGGCTCGGACGCTGTAAGACGCGACAGTCTGGGGCTCGGACGCTGTAAGACGCGACAGTCTGGGGCTCGGACGCTGTAAGACGCGACAGTCTGGGGCTCGGAGGCTGTAAGACGCGACAGTCTGGGGCTCGGAGGCTGTAAGATGCGACAGTCTGGGGCTCGGACGCTGTAAGACGCGACAGTCTGGGGCTCGGACGCTGTAAGACGCGACAGTCTGGGGCTCGGAGGCTGTAAGACGCGACAGTCTGGGGCTCGGAGGCTGTAAGACGTGACAGTCTGGGGCTCGGAGGCTGTAAGACGCGACAGTCTGGGGCTCGGACGCTGTAAGACGCGACAGTCTGGGGCTCGGAGGCTGTAAGACGCGACAGTCTGGGGCTCGGAGGCTGTAAGACGCGACAGTCTGGGGCTCGGAGGCTGTAAGACGCGACAGTCTGGGGCTCGGAGGCTGTAAGACGCGACAGTCTGGGGCTCGGACGCTGTAAGACGCGACAGTCTGGGGCTCGGAGGCAAGACGCGACAGTCTGGGGCTCGGACGCTGTAAGACGCGACAGTCTGGGGCTCGGAGGCTGTAAGACGCGACAGTCTGGGGCTCGGACGCTGTAAGACGCGACAGTCTGGGGCTCGGAGGCTGTAAGATGCGACAGTCTGGGGCTCGGACACTGTAAGACGCGACAGTCTAGGGCTCGGACGCTGTAAGACGCGACAGTCTGGGGCTCGGACGCTGTAAGACGCGACAGTCTGGGGCTCGGACGCTGTAAGACGCGACAGTCTGGGGCTCGGAGGCTGTAAGATGCGACAGTCTGGGGCTCGGACACTGTAAGACGCGACAGTCTAGGGCTCGGACGCTGTAAGACGCGACAGTCTGGGGCTCGGACGCTGTAAGACGCGACAGTCTGGGGCTCGGAGGCTGTAAGACGCGACAGTCTGGGGCTCGGAGGCTGTAAGACGCGACAGTCTGGGGCTCGGAGGCTGTAAGACGCGACAGTCTGGGGCTCGGACGCTGTAAGACGCGACAGTCTGGGGCTCGGAGGCTGTAAGACGCGACAGTCTGGGGCTCGGACGCTGTAAGACGCGACAGTCTGGGGCTCGGACGCTGTAAGACGCGACAGTCTGGGGCTCGGACGCTGTAAGACGCGACAGTCTGGGGCTCGGAGCTGTAAGACGCGACAGTCTGGGGCTCGGACGCTGTAAGACGCGACAGTCTGGGGCTCGGACGCTGTAAGACGCGACAGTCTGGGGCTCGGACGCTGTAAGACGCGACAGTCTGGGGCTCGGAGGCTGTAAGACGCGACAGTCTGGGGCTCGGAGGCTGTAAGACGCGACAGTCTGGGGCTCGAGGCTGTAAGACGCGACAGTCTGGGGCTCGGACGCTGTAAGACGCGACAGTCTGGGGCTCGGACGCTGTAAGACGCGACAGTCTGGGGCTCGGAGGCTGTAAGACGCGACAGTCTGGGGCTCGGAGGCTGTAAGACGCGACAGTCTGGGGCTCGGAGGCTGTAAGACGCGACAGTCTGGGGCTCGGAGGCTGTAAGACGCGACAGTCTGGGGCTCGGACGCTGTAAGACACAGACAGTCTGGGGCTCGGACGCTGTAAGACGCGACAGTCTGGGGCTTGGAGGCTGAAAGACGCGACAGTCTGGGGCTCGGACGCTGTAAGACGCGACAGTCTGGGGCTCGGAGGCTGTAAGACGCGACAGTCTGGGGCTCGGACGCTGTAAGACGCGACAGTCTGGGGCTCGGACGCTGTAAGACGCGACAGTCTGGGGCTTGGAGGCTGTAAGACGCGACAGTCTGGGGCTCGGAGGCTGTAAGACGCGACAGTCTGCGGCTCGGAGGCTGTAAGACGCGACAGTCTGGGGCTCGGAGGCTGTAAGACGCGACAGTCTGGGGCTCGGAGGCTGTAAGACGCGACAGTCTGGGGCTCGGAGGCTGTAAGACGCGACAGTCTGGGGCTCGGAGGCTGTAAGACGCGACAGTCTGGGTCTCGGAGGCTGTAAGACGCGACAGTCTGGGGCTCGGACGCTGTAAGACGCGACAGTCTGGGGCTCGGACGCTGTAAGACGCGACAGTCTGGGGCTCGGAGGCTGTAAGACGCGACAGTCTGGGGCTCGGAGGCTGTAAGACGCGACAGTCTGGGGCTCGGAGGCTGTAAGACGCGACAGTCTGGGGCTCGGAGGCTGTAAGACGCGACAGTCTGGGGCTCGGAGGCTGTAAGACGCGACAGTCTAGGGCTCGGAGGCTGTAAGACGCGACAGTCTGGGGCTCGGAGGCTGTAAGACGCGACAGTCTGGGGCTCGGAGGCTGTAAGACGCGACAGTCTGGGGCTCGGACGCTGTAAGACGCGACAGTCTGGGGCTCGGACGCTGTAAGACGCGACAGTCTGGGGCTCGGACGCTGTAAGACGCGACAGTCTGGGGCTCGGACTCTGTAAGACGCGACAGTCTGGGGCTCGGAGGCTGTAAGACGCGACAGTCTGGGGCTCGGAGGCTGTAAGACGTGACAGTCTGGGGCTCGGAGGCTGTAAGACGCGACAGTCTGGGGCTCGGAGGCTGTAAGACGCGACAGTCTGGGGCTCGGAGGCTGTAAGACGCGACAGTCTGGGGCTCGGAGGCTGTAAGACGCGACAGTCCTGGGGCTCGGAGGCTGTAAGACGCGACAGTCTGGGGCTCAGAGGCTGTAAGACGCGACAGTCTGGGGCTCAGAGGCTGTAAGACCCGACAGTCTGGGGCTCGGACGCTGTAAGACGCGACAGTCTGGGGCTCGGAGCCTGTAAGACGCGACAGTCTGGGGCTCGGAGGCTGTAAGACGCGACAGTCTGGGGCTCGGACGCTGTAAGACGCGACAGTCTGGGGCTCGGAGGCTGTAAGACGCGACAGTCTGGGGCTCGGACGCTGTAAGACGCGACAGTCTGGGGCTCGGACGCTGTAAGACGCGACAGTCTGGGCTCGGAGGCTGTAAGACGCGACAGTCTGGGGCTCGAACGCTGTAAGACGCGACAGTCTGGGGCTCGGACGCTGTAAGACGCGACAGTCTGGGCTCGGAGGCTGTAAGACGCGACAGTCTGGGGCTCGGAGGCTGTAAGACGCGACAGTCTGGGGCTCGGACGCTGTAAGACGCGACAGTCTGGGGCTCGGAGGATGTAAGACGCGACAGTCTAGGGCTCGGACTCTGTAAGATGTGACAGTCTGGGGCTCGGACGCTGTAAGACGCGACAGTCTGGGGCTCGGAGGCTGTAAGACGCGACAGTCTGGGGCTCAGAGGCTGTAAGACGCGACAGTCTGGGGCTCAGAGGCTGTAAGACCCGACAGTCTGGGGCTCGGACGCTGTAAGACGCGACAGTCTTGGGCTCGGAGGCTGTAAGACGCGACAGTCTGGGGCTCGGAGGCTGTAAGACGCGACAGTCTGGGGCTCGGAGCTTGTAAGACGCGACAGTCTGGGGCTCGGAGGCTGTAAGACGCGACAGTCTGGGGCTCGGACGCTGTAAGACGCGACAGTCTGGGGCTCGGAGGCTGTAAGACGCGACAGTCTGGGGCTCGGACGCTGTAAGACGCGACAGTCTGGGGCTCGGACGCTGTAAGACGCGACAGTCTGGGGCTCGGAGGCTGTAAGACGCGACAGTCTGGGGCTCGAACGCTGTAAGACGCGACAGTCTGGGGCTCGGACGCTGTAAGACGCGACAGTCTGGGGCTCGGAGGCTGTAAGACGCGACAGTCTGGGGCTCGGAGGCTGTAAGACGCGACAGTCTGGGGCTCGGACGCTGTAAGACGCGACAGTCTGGGGCTCGGACGCTGTAAGACGCGACAGTCTGGGGCTCGGACGCTGTAAGACGCGACAGTCTGGGGCTCGGACCGCTGTAAGACGCGACAGTCTGGGGCTCGGACGCTGTAAGACGCGACAGTCTAGGGCTCGGACTCTGTAAGATGTGACAGTCTGGGGCTCGGACGCTGTAAGACGCGACAGTCTGGGGCTCGGAGGCTGTAAGATGCGACAGTGTGGGGCTCGGAGGCTGTAAGACGCGACAGTCTGGGGCTTGGAGGCTGTAAGACGCGACAGTCTGGGGCTCGGACGCTGTAAGATGCGACAGTCTGGGGCTTGGAGGCTGTAAGACGCGACAGTCTGGGGCTCGGACGCTGTAGACGCGACAGTCTGGGGCTCGGATGCTGTAAGATGTGACAGTCTGGGGCTCGGACGCTGTAAGACGCGACAGTCTGGGGCTCGGAGGCTGTAAGATGCGACAGTGTGGGGCTCGGAGGCTGTAAGACGCGACAGTCTGGGGCTCGGAGGCTGTAAGACGCGACAGTCTGGGGCTCGGACGCTGTAAGACGCGACAGTCTGGGGCTCGGACGCTGTAAGACGCGACAGTCTGGGGCTCGGAGGCTGTAAGACGCGACAGTCTGGGGCTTGGAGGCTGTAAGATGTGACAGTCTGGAGCTCGGAGGCTGTAAGACGCGACAGTCTGGAGCTCGGAGGCTGTAAGACGCGACAGTCTGGGGCTTGGAGGCTGTAAGACGCGACAGCCTGGGGCTCGGAGGCTGTAAGACGCGACAGTCTGGGCTCGGACGCTGGAAGACGCGACAGTCTGGGGCTCGGACGCTGTAAGACGCGACAGTCTGGGGCTCGGACGCTGTAAGACGCGACAGTCTGGGGCTCGGAGGCTGTAAGACGCGACAGTCTGGGGCTCGGAGGCTGTAAGACGCGACAGTCTGGGGCTCGGACGCTGTAAGACGCGACAGTCTGGGGCTCGGAGGCAAGACGCGACAGTCTGGGGCTCGGACGCTGTAAGACGCGACAGTCTGGGGCTCGGAGGCTGTAAGACGAGACAGTCTGGGGCTCGGACGCTGTAAGACGCGACAGTCTGGGGCTCGGAGGCTGTAAGACGAGACAGTCTGGGGCTCGGAGGCTGTAAGACGCGACAGTCTGGGGCTCGGACGCTGTAAGACGCGACAGTCTGGGGCTCGGACGCTGTAAGACGCGACAGTCTGCGGCTCGGACCGCTGTAAGACGCGACAGTCTGCGGCTCGGACGCTGTAAGACGCGACAGTCTGGGGCTCGGACGCTGTAAGACGCGACAGTCTGGGGCTCGGAGGCTGTAAGACGCGACAGTCTGGGGCTCGGACCGCTGTAAGACGCGACAGTCTGGGCTCGGACGCTGTAAGACGCGACAGTCTAGGGCTCGGACGCTGTAAGATGTGACAGTCTGGGGCTCGGACGCTGTAAGACGCGACAGTCTGGGGCTCGGAGGCTGTAAGACGCGACAGTCTGGGGCTCGGAGGCTGTAAGACGCGACAGTCTGGGGCTCGGACGCTGTAAGACGCGACAGTCTGGGGCTCGGACGCTGTAAGACGCGACAGTCTGGTGCTCGGAGGCTGTAAGACGCGACAGTCTGGGGCTCGGACGCTGTAAGACGCGACAGTCTGGGGCTCGGAGGCTGTAAGACGCGACAGTCTGGGGCTCGGAGGCTGTAAGACGCGACAGTCTGGGGCTCGGAGGCTGTAAGACGCGACAGTCTGGGGCTCGGAGGCTGTAAGACGCGACAGTCTGGGGCTCGGAGGCTGTAAGACGCGACAGTCTGGGGCTCGGAGGCTGTAAGACGCGACAGTCTGGGGCTCGGACGCTGTAAGATGCGACAGTCTGCGGCTCGGACGCTGTAAGACGCGACAGTCTGGGGCTCGGACGCTGTAAGACGCGACAGTCTGGGGCTCGGAGGCTGTAAGACGCGACAGTCTGGGGCTCGGAGGCTGTAAGACGCGACAGTCTGGGGCTCGGAGGCTGTAAGACGCGACAGTCTGGGCTCGGACGCTGTAATACGCGATAGTCTGGGGCTCGGACGCTGTAAGACGCGACAGGTCTGGGGCTCGGAGGCTGTAAGACGCGACAGTCTGGGGCTCGGACGCTGTAAGACGCGACAGTCTGGGGCTCGGAGGCTGTAAGACGCGACAGTCTGGGGCTCGGAGGCTGTAAGACGCGACAGTCTGGGGCTCGGACGCTGAAGACGCGACAGTCTGGGGCTCGGAGGCTGTAAGACGCAGACAGTCTGGGCTCGGACGCTGGAAGACGCGACAGTCTGGGGCTCGGACGCTGGAAGACGCGACAGTCTGGGGCTCGGACGCTGTAAGACGCGACAGTCTGGGGTCGGACGCTGTAAGACGCGACAGTCTGGGGCTCGGAGGCTGTAAGATGCGACAGTCTGGGGCTCGGACGCTGTAAGACGCGACAGTCTGGGGTCTCGGACGCTGTAAGACGCGACAGTCTGGGGCTCGGACGCTGTAAGACGCGACAGTCTGGGGCTCGGAGGCTGTAAGACGCGACAGTCTGGGGCTCGGAGGCTGTAAGACGCGACAGTCTGGGGCTCGGAGGCTGTAAGACGCGACAGTATGGGGCTCGGAGGCTGTAAGACGCGACAGTCTGGGGCTCGGAGGCTGTAAGACGCGACAGTCTGGGGCTCGGAGGCTGTAAGACGCGACAGTCTGGGGCTCGGAGGCTGTAAGACGCGACAGTCTGGGGCTCGGAGGCTGTAAGACGCGACAGTCTGGGGCTCGGACGCTGGAAGACGCGACAGTCTGGGGCTCGGAGGCTGTAAGACGCGACAGTCTGGGGCTCGGACGCTGTAAGACGCGACAGTCTGGGGCTCGGACGCTGTAAGACGCGACAGTCTGGGGCTCGGACGCTGTAAGACGCGACAGTCTGGGGCTCGGAGGCTGTAAGACGCGACAGTCTGGGGCTTGGAGGCTGTAAGATGTGACAGTCTGGAGCTCGGAGGCTGTAAGACGCGACAGTCTGGGGCTCGGAGGCTGTAAGACGCGACAGTCTGGGGCTCGGAGGCTGTAAGACGCGACAGTCTGGGGCTCGGACGCTGTAAGACGCGACAGTCTGTGGCTCGGACGCTGGAAGACGCGACAGTCTGGGGCTCGGAGGCTGTAAGACGCGACAGTCTGGGGCTCGGACGCTGTAAGACGCGACAGTCTGGGGCTCGGACGCTGTAAGACGCGACAGTCTGGGGCTCGGAGGCTGGAAGACGCGACAGTCTGGGGCTCGGACGCTGTAAGACGCGACAGTCTGGGGCTCGGTAGGCTGTAAGACGCGACAGTCTGGGGCTCGGACGCTGTAAGACGCGACAGTCTGGGGCTCGGACGCTGTAAGACGCGACAGTCTGGGGCTCGGACGCTGTAAGACGCGACAGTCTGGGGCTCGGAGGCTGTAAGATGCGACAGTCTGGGGCTCGGAGGCTGTAAGATGCGACAGTCTGGGGCTCGGAGGCTGTAAGACGCGACAGTCTGGGCTCGGACGCTGTAAGACGCGACAGTCTGGGCTCTGACGCTGTAAGACGCGACAGTCTGGGGCTCGGACGCTGTAAGACGCGACAGTCTGGGGCTCGGACGCTGTAAGACGCGACAGTCTGGGGCTCGGACGCTGTAAGACGCGACAGTCTGGGGCTCGGACGCTGGTAAGACGCGACAGTCTGGGGCTCGGAGGCTGTAAGACGCGACAGTCTGGGGCTCGGACGCTGTAAGACGCGACAGTCTGGGGCTCGGACGCTGTAAGACGCGACAGTCTGGGGCTCGGACGCTGTAAGACGCGACAGTCTGGGGCTCGGACGCTGTAAGACGCGACAGTCTGGGGCTCGGAGGCTGTAAGACGCGACAGTCTGGGGCTCGGACGCTGCCGAGACCATGGCTACACCCCCGGCCCAGAGCGTCCTCGAGGGCACTGCTGAGAGGAGGTCACCTGCTGCCGACACCATGGCTACACCCCCGGCCCAGAGCGTCCTCGAGGGCACTGCTGAGAGGAGGTCACCTGCTGCCGAGACCATGGCTACACCCCCGGCCCAGAGCGTCCTGGAGGGCACTGCTGAGAGGAGGTCACCTGCTGCTGAGACCATGGCTACACCCCCGGCCCAGAGCGTCCTGGAGGGCACTGCTGAGAGGAGGTCACCTGCTGCCGACACCATAGCTACACCCCCGGCCCAGAGCGTCCTGGAGGGCACTGCTGAGAGGAGGTCACCTGTTGCCGAGACCATGGCTACACCCCCGGCCCAGAGCGTCCTGGGGGGCACTGCTGAGAGGAGGTCACCTGCTGTCGACACCATAGCTACACCCCCGGCCCAGAGCGTCCTGGAGGGCACTGCTGAGAGGAGGTCACCTTCAGCCAAGTCCATAGCTACACCCCCGGCCCAGAGCATCCTGGAGGGCACCCACTAGAGTACCCAAACCTTCCAGGAACTACTGAGAGTAGTGCCATGTTCCCATAGACCATGAATGGAGCAGAAATGCTCGTCTTCTCCACTCATTGTCGGAGATCCCACTGACATAGCCAAGCACCGTGTTCCCATAGACCATGAATGGAGCAGGGATGCTCGTCTTTTCCAGTCATTGTCTGTGGGACCTCCGGACATACCCGAGCGCGTGTTCCCATAAACCATGAATGGAGCAGAGATGCTCGTCCTCCTCTCTAGTCATTGTCTGGGACCTCCGGACATAGCCGAGTCCGTGCTCCCATAGACCATGAATGGAGCAGAGATGCTCGTCCTTTCCAGTCATTGTCTGTGGGACCTCCGTACATAGCCGAGCGTGTGTTCCCATAGACCATGAATGGAGCAGGGATGCTCGTCCTTTCCAGTCATTGTCTGGGACCTCCGGACCCAGCCGAGCACCGTGTTCCAATAGACCATGAATGGAGCAGAGATGCTCGTCCTTTCCAGTCATTGTCTGTGGGACCTCCGGACATAGCCGAGCACCGTGTTCCCATAGACCATGAATGGACCAGAGATGCTCGTCCTTTCCAGTCATTGTCTGTGGGACCTCCGGACATAGCCGAGCGCGTGCTCCCATAGACCATGAATGGAGCAGGGATGCTCGTCCTTTCCAGTCATTGTCTGTGGGACCTCCGGACATAGCCGAGCACCGTGTTCCCATAGACCATGAATGGAGCAGAGATGCTCGTCCTCCTCTCCAGTCATTGTCTGTGGGACCTCCGGACATAGCCGAGCACCGTGTTCCCATAGACCATGAATGGAGCAGAGATGCTCGTCCTCCTCTCCAGTCATTGTCTGTGGGACCTCCGGACCCAGCCGAGCACCGTGTTCCCATAGATACTGTGGTAAAGATGATCTTTACACTGGAGCCCACTGTGACCTCAGAATTCACCAATAGGGTGTAGGCCTGTGGGATTTTATACTGGATGATCAGTTTAAGTAATAGGTCTTACAGGGCTGATGGTGGTGGCCATGTCTCTTCTTCTGAAGCTATCACGCACGCTCACGTCATCGGACATTTCATGGGATGAGGCTTTTATAAATTGCTACAAATATTATAATTTAAGATTACCTGATACTTGGGGTTTGTACTCACTTCTTCTTCTGGAGACGTTTCGGGTCCTTCAGCCAAAAAATTAGCAAATGCAATGAGAAAGATCAGCCATGAAGTGACCTTCCGTCCCAGCTCCATCCTCCACCATCCGGTCCTGGGGACTGCGAGCGTTCCCTGAAGAGCGCGCTGACACAGGTGAGAACAGGTGCAAATCTGCATGAACTTCTCCAGAGGTCAGGAACGTTCTGCCTCTCATCTCCTCGCTGTGAAGACCTGAAAGCCGGTCACAGGCGAGGAGCAGATCCATCACCTGACATTGTTGTGTTCACGTAACACAGTGGGAACAGATTTAGTTTTATATTTACCTAGAGACATCACATCCAGCCTATATTACTGAGAGAGACACACAGATGTCACATCCAGCCTATATTACTGGCAGAGACACACAGACCTCACATCCAGCCTATATTACTGGGAGAGACACACAGAGCTCACATCCAGCCTATATTACTGGGAGAGACACACAGAGCTCACATCCAGCCTATATTACTGGGAGAGACACACAGACCTCACATCCAGCCTATATTACTGAGAGAGACACACAGATGTCACATCCAGCCTATATTACTGGCAGAGACACACAGACCTCACATCCAGCCTATATTACTGGGAGAGACACACAGAGCTCACATCCAGCCTATATTACTGGGAGAGACACACAGAGCTCACATCCAGCCTATATTACTGGGAGAGACACACAGAGCTCACATCCAGCCTATATTACTGGGAGAGACACACAGACCTCACATCCAGCCTATATTACTGGGAGAGACACACAGACCTCACATCCAGCCTATATTACTGGGAGAGACACAGACCTCACATCCAGCCTATATTACTGGGAGAGACACACAGACCTCACATCCAGCCTATATTACTGGGAGAGACACACAGAGCTCACATCCAGCCTATATTACTGGGAGACACACAGAGCTCACATCCAGTCTATATTACTGGGAGAGACACACAGACCTCACATCCAGCCTAAATTACTGGGAGAGACACACAGAGCTCACATCCAGCCTATATTACTGGGAGAGACACAGACCTCACATCCAGCCTATATTACTGGGAGAGACGCACAGACCTCACATCCAGCCTATATTACTGGGAGAGACACACAGAGCTCACATCCAGCTAATATTACTGGGAGAGACACACAGAGCTCACATCCAGCCTATATTACTGGGAGACACACAGAGCTCACATCCAGCCTATATTACTGGGAGAGACACACAGATGTCACATCCAGCCTATATTACTGGGAGAGACACACAGACCTCACATCCAGCCTATATTACTGGGAGAGATTCACAGACCTCACATCCAGCCTATATTACTGGGAGAGATACACAGACCTCACATGCAGCCTATATTACTGGGAGAGACACACAGACCTCACATCCAGCCTATATTACTGGGAGAGACACACAGAGCTCATATCCAGCCTATATTACTGGGAGAGACACACAGCGCTCACATCCAGCCTATATTACTGGGAGACACACAGACCTCACATCCAGCCTATATTACTGGGAGAGACACACAGACCTCACATCCAGCCTATATTACTGGGAGAGACACACAGACCTCACATCCAGCCTATATTACTGGGAGAGACACACAGAGCTCACATATAGCCTATATTACTGGGAGACACACATACCTCACATCCAGCCTATATTACTGGGAGAGACACACAGACCTCACATCCAGCCTATATTACTGGGAGAGATACACAGAGCTCACATCCAGCCTATATTACTGGGAGAGACACACAGATCTCACATCCAGCCTATATTACTGGGAGAGGCACACAGAGCTCACATCCACCCTATATTACTGGGAGAGACACACAGAGCTCACATCCAGCCTATATTACTGGAGAGACACACAGAGCTCACATCCAGCCTATATTACTGGGAGAGACACACAGACTACACATCCAACCTATATTACTGGGAGAGACACACAGACCTCACATCCAGCCTATATTACTGGGAGAGACACACAGAGCTCACATCCAGCCTATATTACTGGAGAGACACACAGAGCTCACATCCAGTCTATATTACTGGGAGAGACACACAGACCTTACATCCAGCCTATATTACTGGAGAAACACACAGACCTCACATCCAGCCTATATTACTGGGAGAGACACACAGACCTCACATCCAGCCTATATTACTGGGAGAGACACACAGAGCTCATATCCAGCCTATATTACTGGGAGAGACACACAGATCTCACATCCAGCCTATATTACTGGGAGAGACACACAGAGCTCCCATCCAGCCTATATTACTGGAAGATACACACAGAGCTCACATCCAGCCTATATTACTGGGAGAGACACACAGACCTCACATCCAGCCTATATTACTGGGAGAGACACACAGATCTCACATCCAGCCTATATTACTGGGAGAGGCACACAGAGCTCACATCCACCCTATATTACTGGGAGAGACACACAGAGCTCACATCCAGCCTATATTACTGGAGAGACACACAGAGCTCACATCCAGCCTATATTACTGGGAGAGACACACAGACTACACATCCAGCCTATATTACTGGGAGAGACACACAGACCTCACATCCAGCCTATATTACTGGGAGAGACACACAGACCTCACATCCAGCCTATATTACTGGGAGAGACACACCTCACATCCAGCCTATATTACTGGAGAGACACACAGAGCTCACATCCAGTCTATATTACTGGGAGAGACACACAGACCTTACATCCAGCCTATATTACTGGAGAAACACACAGACCTCACATCCAGCCTATATTACTGGGAGAGACACACAGACCTCACATCCAGCCTATATTACTGGGAGAGACACACAGACCTCACATCCAGCCTATATTACTGGGAGAGACACACACCTCACATCCAGCCTATATTACTGGAGAGACACACAGAGCTCACATCCAGTCTATATTACTGGGAGAGACACACAGACCTTACATCCAGCCTATATTACTGGGAGAGACACACACCTCACATCCAGCCTATATTACTGGAGAGACACACAGAGCTCACATCCAGCCTATATTACTGGGAGAGACACACACCTCACATCCAGCCTATATTACTGGGAGAGACACACAGAGCTCCCATCCAGCCTATATTACTGGAAGATACACACAGAGCTCACATCCAGCCTATATTACTGGGAGAGACACACAGACCTCACATCCAGCCTATATTACTGGGAGAGACACACAGATCTCACATCCAGCCTATATTACTGGGAGAGGCACACAGAGCTCACATCCACCCTATATTACTGGGAGAGACACACAGAGCTCACATCCAGCCTATATTACTGGAGAGACACACAGAGCTCACATCCAGCCTATATTACTGGGAGAGACACACAGACTACACATCCAGCCTATATTACTGGGAGAGACACACAGACCTCACATCCAGCCTATATTACTGGGAGAGACACACAGACCTCACATCCAGCCTATATTACTGGGAGAGACACACCTCACATCCAGCCTATATTACTGGAGAGACACACAGAGCTCACATCCAGTCTATATTACTGGGAGAGACACACAGACCTTACATCCAGCCTATATTACTGGAGAAACACACAGACCTCACATCCAGCCTATATTACTGGGAGAGACACACAGACCTCACATCCAGCCTATATTACTGGGAGAGACACACAGACCTCACATCCAGCCTATATTACTGGGAGAGACACACACCTCACATCCAGCCTATATTACTGGAGAAACACACAGACCTCACATCCAGCCTATATTACTGGGAGAGACACACAGACCTCACATCCAGCCTATATTACTGGGAGAGACACACAGACCTCACATCCAGCCTATATTACTGGGAGAGACACACAGACCTCACATCCAGCCTATATTACTGGGAGAGACACACAGAGCTCATATCCAGCCTATATTACTGGGAGAGACACACAGACCTCACATCCAGCCTATATTACTGGGAGAGACACACAGATCTCACATCCAGCCTATATTACTGGGAGAGGCACACAGAGCTCACATCCACCCTATATTACTGGGAGAGACACACAGAGCTCACATCCAGCCTATATTACTGGAGAGACACACAGAGCTCACATCCAGCCTATATTACTGGGAGAGACACACAGACTACACATCCAGCCTATATTACTGGGAGAGACACACAGACCTCACATCCAGCCTATATTACTGGGAGAGACACACAGACCTCACATCCAGCCTATATTACTGGGAGAGACACAGAGCTCACATCCAGCCTATATTACTGGGAGAGACACACAGAGCTCACATCCAGTCTATATTACTGGGAGAGACACACAGACCTTACATCCAGCCTATATTACTGGAGAAACACACAGACCTCACATCCAGCCTATATTACTGGGAGAGACACACAGACCTCACATCCAGCCTATATTACTGGGAGAGACGCACAGACCTTACATCCAGCCTATATTACTGGGAGAGACACACAGACCTCACATCCAGCCTATATTATTGGGAGAGACACACACCTCACATCCAGCCTATATTACTGGAGAGACAGACAGAGCTCACATCCAGTCTATATTACTGGGAGAGACACACAGACCTTACATCCAGCCTATATTACTGGAGAAACACACAGACCTCACATCCAGCCTATATTACTGGGAGAGACACACAGACCTCACATCCAGCCTATATTACTGGGAGAGACACACAGACCTCACATCCAGCCTATATTACTGGGAGAGACACAGACCTCACATCCAGCCTATATTACTGGGAGAGACACACAGACCTCACATCCAGCCTATATTACTGGGAGAGACACACAGAGCTCACATCCAGTCTATATTACTGGGAGAGACACACAGACCTCACATCCAGCCTATATTACTGGGAGAGACACACAGAGCTCACATCCAGCCTATATTACTGGGAGAGACACACAGACCTCACATCCAGCCTATATTACTGGGAGAGACACACAGATCTCACATCCAGCCTATATTACTGGGAGAGGCACACAGAGCTCACATCCACCCTATATTACTGGGAGAGACACACAGAGCTCACATCCAGCCTATATTACTGGAGAGACACACAGAGCTCACATCCAGCCTATATTACTGGGAGAGACACACAGACTACACATCCAGCCTATATTACTGGGAGAGACACACAGACCTCACATCCAGCCTATATTACTGGGAGAGACACACAGACCTCACATCCAGCCTATATTACTGGAGAGACACACAGAGCTCACATCCAGCCTATATTACTGGGAGAGACACACAGACCTCACATCCAGCCTATATTACTGGAGAAACACACAGACCTCACATCCAGCCTATATTACTGGGAGAGACACACAGACCTCACATCCAGCCTATATTACTGGGAGAGACGCACAGACCTCACATCCAGCCTATATTACTGGGAGAGACACACAGACCTCACATCCAGCCTATATTATTGGGAGAGACACACACCTCACATCCAGCCTATATTACTGGAGAGACAGACAGAGCTCACATCCAGTCTATATTACTGGGAGAGACACACAGACCTTACATCCAGCCTATATTACTGGAGAAACACACAGACCTCACATCCAGCCTATATTACTGGGAGAGACACACAGACCTCACATCCAGCCTATATTACTGGGAGAGACACACAGACCTCACATCCAGCCTATATTACTGGGAGAGACACACAGAGCTCACATCCAGCCTATATTACTGGAAGAGACACACAGACCTCACATCCAGCCTATATTACTGGAGAGACACACAGAGCTCACATCCAGTCTATATTACTGGGAGAGACACACAGACCTTACATCCAGCCTATATTACTGGAGAAACACACAGACCTCACATCCAGCCTATATTACTGGGAGAGACACACAGACCTCACATCCAGCCTATATTACTGGGAGAGACGCACAGACCTCACATCCAGCCTATATTACTGGGAGAGACACACAGACCTCACATCCAGCCTATATTATTGGGAGAGACACACAGACCTCACATCCAGCCTATATTACTGGAGAGACAGACAGAGCTCACATCCAGTCTATATTACTGGGAGAGACACACAGACCTTACATCCAGCCTATATTACTGGAGAAACACACAGACCTCACATCCAGCCTATATTACTGGGAGAGACACACAGACCTCACATCCAGCCTATATTACTGGGAGAGACACACAGACCTCACATCCAGCCTATATTACTGGGAGAGACACACAGAGCTCACATCCAGCCTATATTACTGGAAGAGACACACAGACCTCACATCCAGCCTATATTACTGGGAGAGACACACAGAGCTCACATCCAGCCTATATTACTGGAGAGACAGACAGAGCTCACATCCAGTCTATATTACTGGGAGAGACACACAGACCTTACATCCAGCCTATATTACTGGGAGACACACACAGATCTCACATCCAGCCTATATTACTGGGAGAGACACACAGACCTTACATCCAGCCTATATTACTGGAGAAACACACAGACCTCACATCCAGCCTATATTACTGGGAGAGACACACAGACCTCACATCCAGCCTATATTACTGGGAGAGACACACAGACCTCACATCCAGCCTATATTACTGGGAGAGACACACAGAGCTCACATCCAGCCTATATTACTGGAAGAGACACTCAATCAAGAGAAAAATCTGAAATATGTTCAAACAGCAATTGGAAACCAGTGAGTTTAAAAAGGAATGATGTTTGAGATTGAAGTTTTATTAGTAAATGTAACAAGTGAAACACAAATAAATCATTTTTCCCCTGTGAATAGTCGCACAATTATACAGTAGGTGACCCCAGAGCTGCAGTCAGTGATGGTAAGCGCCACCAAAAGATGAAAAATCAGTCACTGGATTCACGATGAGGGGAAGAATTAGTCGGACGGTTTGAATGTAAAACTTGTTCAAATTTTGGACACATGGTGACTTGGGGGGAGATGTGGTTTCTGATGACCCTCTGTGAACAGAGCGCCTCTACCGACCCGGGATAGAACCGCAGGTCTGTTACATGTGAGCCGGTCGTCCTCACACACTGCAGACGTCCATAATAGTGTACGCAGCTCTCCTGTCACAGAGACTTCAGAGATGATCAGACGAACACTGCACCATACAACATATGTATCACTACGAGAACGAAAGAACCGGACTGACCACCCCCCATCATCCTCACTAATATTGTGCATAGAACTCCTAAATCTAATTGACCCTCATCTGATATCAAACTTAAAAAAGCAACATAAATGTTCAGCTCACATTTATCCTGCGCTCTATGCTGAACGCTTACACTGGGATTTATGTGGAAATCTCTGAAATATGTGATTCAGATAGAACCCCTGACAGTGGATTTCTTATAATGAGGCAGAGGGAGTGTCACGGTGAATAAGGAGAGCAGGGGTGGACCTAGACTGGCCCTCAGACTGGGGGGGCTCCAGGTATCACTCATCTCAGAGATACCTTTAACAGTGAGGATGTCTGAACCACCAAGCTGACCCTGCTCCTCCTTACCAGCCCTGATCGTATAACCCCCTACACCAGGGAAAGGCAGAGACAGGAGTGTGATAAAGCCAACAGAGATAGACAAACAGGGGAAACCGAAACTCTATCTCACAGCATGCTCACACAAATTTATAAGACAATAAGTAGTAAGGAGGAAAATAAGAGCAGGGATGAAACAACAAAACGACAAGAGGTTTCCACAAGAACTCCAAGCACCACACAATATAATAACCAGCCGGACTGGGACACCACAGCACACAGACTAAGGCTATGTGCGCACGTAGCGTTTGTCCCTGCAGAAATTTCTGCAGCGATTTGAACAGCATGCGTGCGCTTCAAATCGCTGCAGAAACAGTCCGTAGTGAAAAAAAAAAAAAAAAAGCCGATTCCATGCGCTCTGAGTGCAGCCCCTCCCATAGACAGAGCGGGGGCTGCATGCAGAGCTCAGGAAAGAAGTGACATGTCTCTGCGCTGCGCTCTAATACGCCACGTGCGCACGTCTCCTGCATAATCTCCATAGATTATGCTTGGGACGCAGGACGCATGCAGTTACGCTGCGGTGCTGATCGCAGCGTAACTGCATGCAAATACGCAACATGAGCACATAGCCTAAAACAGCAAAGCTATAGTAGGCATAGAAAGACAGACTCCACCATCTTAAAAAATGATGAATGCCCACTTAATTTATGGGGTGCAGGTCTCCAGACGCATGAGATGAACACAATGCATGGGCACTACAATGTACTGAGCATTACAATGGCAGATTTGCAATTTTCACTCAGCAATATCCATTGCTGCTCGTTTCTGGAAATCACCCATGGAGTCAAAATCGTTGCTACATCAATAACTAAATTTCCAGAGGGGTATAATTTTCAAAATGAGGTGACTTGTGGAGGGGGAGAGCTGGCATTTTACCAATTTCTCTGTGTGAAGATGTAAACTCTGGGGCTAAAACACTTTTTTGTGTCTAAAAATGTAATTATTTTTTCTTCACCGCCCAATGGTATAAAATTCTGTTACACACTTGTGGTGTAGATATGATCACTGAACCCCTATATGAATTCATTGAGGGGTGCAGTTTATAAAATGGGGTTACTTGAGGGGGTTTCTGCTGTTCGGGCACCTCAGGTTCTCTGCCAATCTGACATGGCACCCGCAAACCACTACAGCAAAATCTGAACTCAAATAATGCCTTTGATTCTGAACTTTGCACCGTGCCTTAAAAGTAGTTTTCAACTTCTTATGAGGTATTGGCAAACGCAGGAGAAATTGGATAACAGATTGTAGTATTCGTTTTCTTCCATTATCCCTTTTGAAAATTAAAAAGTTGGGGCCAAAGCAACCTTGTAGTGGAAAAAAATGTTAATTTTCATTTAGTCAGGATTATATTATACAATTCTGTGTATCGCCTGAGGGTTAAAAATGCTCCCCCAGATGAATTCCTCAAGAGGTATAATTTGCAAAATGTGGTCACTTGTGGGGGTTTCTGCTGTTTTGCATTTCAGGGGATCTTCAAATGTGACATGGTGTCCACAATCTATTCCAAACGAAATGGGGATCTTTCCCTTTTGAGCCTTGCTGTGCACCCAAACAGTTGTTTTCCACCAGATATGGGGTATCAGCGTACTCAGGAGAAATTGCGCAACACATTGTACAGTGCATTTTCCCCCGCTACCCTTGAAAAACTGAAAAAAATTGTAGTGAAAGCAACATTTTTGTGGGAAAAATGTGTTTTTTTTATTTTCCCGGCTCAATGTTATAAAATTCTGTGAAGCACCTGCGGGTTCAAGGTGCTCACCAATATCCAGATAAATTCCTTGAGGGGTCTAGTGTCCAAACTAGGTTCACTTGTGGGGGATTTCACTATTTAGACACATAAGGGGGACTCCAAATGTGACGTGGTGTTCATTAACGATTCCAGCCAATTTGACTTTCAAAAAGTGAAATGGTGCTTCTTCCCTTCCAAGCCCTGCCGTGTGTCCAAACATAGTGTTGCAAAAAAGGAGGAAGGAGTTTTTATAGTGCAAAATCGTACAAAATTTTATTAAGACAGGAGGTCAACATCCATAAAAGCACTTAAAAGGTACCCGGACCAGGTATCAAATGCAATCCATTAGGGATCCCTGGGTAAATAGGCCATTTACAAAATACAAAATAGTAATGTTATTATCAGCAGCCAGTCACGGGAAGAAGCCTCAGGATAACACCCAACGTATGTTTCGATGTTTCTTTTGGGGTGTTCAAATCTTCATCAGGGGAGAGGAAAGCCACTTTTTGAAATGTACGTTGGGCATTATCCTGAGGCTTCTTCCCGTGACTGGTTGCTGATCATGCAAATCAAAAATGTCTATGGAGCCTCTGTTAGGAGTCTCAACACAGAAAATAGCCAGATATTCCTCCGGGAAGGACCCAGCCAAGGAGTGGCTCTTTTTAGGAGACCACCATAACCAAACCACCATATTAAGTCGCCCTTTTAGTCAATATCCAACTCTTTGACGAGTTTAAAGATATGACAAGGGAAATACCAAGGCCAGGTATCCATCCACAGACAGCTGTTTCGGGGTATTGCCCCTCATCAGTGTGGAGTAGGATTCTGGTCAGGTGGGAGCAATGCCTAGTAGACCAACAAGACAAAACAATCACTGATCTCAGGGAGACCAGTCAGAGAAAACACTGCCGGAAGCCTCAGGATAACACCCAACGTACGTTTCGATGTTTCTTTTGGGGTGTTCAAATCTTCATCAGGAAAGCCACTTTTTGAAATATATGTTCACCTCATGTCTTAATAAAATTTTGTACGATTTTGCACTATAAAAACTCCTTCCTCCTTTTTTGCAATACTATGGTTTTGAGTTTGTGCTACAAGTGGAGATTCGGTAGAATCTATACCCACAATCATTATTGTATGGTGTTACGGAGCATTGTGTTCACATGCGCCCAAACAGTAGCTTTCCACCACATATGAGGTATCGATGGACTCTGGAGAAATTGCTCAGAGTTATATCCTCCAAGTGACACTGGTCAGAATTATAAGAATTGGCCGGGTCAGGAATGTGAAAACCAGGCTCGGGGGTGAAGGGGTTAAATAAAGCTGCTTTATTTTTGATACTTCCTGGTATTTGGCTTTTACAAAACTTTATTGGCATCTTAGGGGCATTTTAAATGGATTCCTGATTAATTTTTGAAGCGCAAAAAACTCATTTGTGTTTTTTATCTGCAGATTTTCCGCATCTAATGCAAGTCCATGGGGAAAATCAGCACAGAAAAGTTTCTTACAGGAGAAACCGACTCACTGCGGATTAAAAAAATGAAAATGCAGCATCAAAAACTGACCAAAAACTCAGTTAGAACACAGCTTTACACAAGAAATACAGCGCCATAAGCAAACTAATTTCGTCCAGTATTATTTACTGGTATATAGCGGTATTATATAGAAACTGAACTATAGTTTGATAATGGCACTATGTGGCGGTATTATAGTACGTATTATTTATTGCACAGTATCATTGTGCCTGTATTAGACAGAGGTATGAGAGCATTACAGTATATCGGAACTAGAATGTAGGGGTATTAATTGGACACTATATGATGGTGGTGTTAGTCAGTGTTATTGTAGTACTTCATGGCGATATTAGTATATGATCTTATACTAAGAAGTCCAGCAGTGGGGAAACTGCTCCGGCTGCCCGGACATAAGAGTCTATAACAACACGGCGACCAATGATACAATACAGGTCTGGACTGCAACTATATAATAATACAGCAGAGCCGCTGATAACAGGTATACAATAATCACTCATCATCATCATCATCCATCATCATCAGTAATCATCATCATTCATCACTATCCATCATTAATCATCATCCTCTATTGTTTTTTGAGCCCTAATAGATGACACGGCGCTGATATCAGAATAATCCTTCAGATAACGCTGAGTGACTCCCGTACCCCGCCATCAGGGGCCGCAGCTCGAGGTTTTCTGTGTAGAAAAAAAACAAAACAAAAGAAATGAGTCAAGTTGTGTAAAAGAAAAAAAAAAAACTGAAAGAAGGAACAGGAATAAAAGATAAAAATCATACTTAATGTAATAAATAATAATACGTGCGGCGTTGTGCTGTAATGTCACTTCTAGCTCACACCTATGTGCGGCCGTACAAAGCTGTCACTGGTGTCACTGGTGTCACTGGTATCACTGGTATCACTGGTATCACTGGGGGACCGTTTTCTGCACTGATACATTTTCCACACACTTTTCTATAGAATAACAATGCTGGAAGCTGGGACTTCTTATTACCGAGGTTTTAGGAGGAGGATTCCTTAGGAAACATTTCTGCACAACTTCCATCACCTACAACAAAACACAGCACAGCAGTCAGCAGCGCACGGATACCACTACACAATGGTGCAGCGTGTGTGGGGATAGTATACAGAGGGACAGTGTGTTTGGGGGGCTATTATAAAGAGGGGCAGTGTGTGTTAAGATATTATACAGAGGGGCAGTGTGTTGGGGATATTACATAGAGGGGCAGTGTGTGTGGGATATTATAAAGAACAACAGTGAAGGGATATTATACAGAGGAGCAGTGTGTGGGGGGATATTATACAGAGGAGCAGTGTGTGTGGGGATATTATACAGAGGAGCTGTCAAGCTGCCACCAGGGGGAGCCGGAGCTCTGCAGCAGAAGACACTAAACGGAGCAACAAGAACCAGGAAGTAAATACACAGTGTTCTCAAACACTGCCTCACAGCACAGCTGGGGAGCAGAGCTGTGGGGTGTGCGAGCCAGGTCAGGCACAGTACGGGCAGAAGGAGGAACGGAGAAAAGCGCAAAAGCGGAGTCAAGGTCAGGCCGAGGTCAGTACTAAAGGAAGCAACCGAGTGGGGGGGTAGGAGAGGGACAGAGAACTGGAGGGACAACCAGGGGACGGAACACAGACAAGGGCACAGGGGCACAGGAACAAACGGATCAGGATATCACTCACAGGACCAGCAATCACAGGCAAACCAGCGCTAAGCTTATAGCCGGCGCTGGTTCACTGGAAATGTAAGCTTTTAAAGGCATCCAGGCTTCGGAAGTGAGGCCCGAGAGAAGGCTCTGCCCCCTAGCCATGTGGACGGGGAGGAGAACCATGAGAGGAGCAGTGTGTTGGGAATATTACATAGAGGGGCAGTGTATGTGGGATATTATAGAGAACGACAGTGTGGGGGGATATTATACAGAGGAGCAGTGTGGGGGGATATTATACAGAGGAGCAGTGTGGGGGGATATTATACAGAGGAGCAGTGTGTGGGGGGATATTATACAGAGAAGCAGTGTGTTGGGGATATTACACAAAGGGGCAATGTGTGTGGGATATTATAGAGAACGACTGTGGGGGGATATTATACAGAGGAGCATTGTGTGTGTGGGGGAAATTATACAGCGGAGCAGTGTGTGGGGGGATATTATACAGAGGGGCAGTGTGTGAGGGATATTATACAGAGGGGCATTGTGTGGGGGTATATTATACAGAGGGGTAGTATGTGGGGGAGATATTATAGAAAGGGGCGGTGTATAGGGTGTATTATGGAGAGTGGTGGTATAGAGGGTGTATTATGAAGAGGGGTGGTTTATGTATTTTATTAATTATATGGGGGAAATACTTCATTTCCTGGCACAACTTCAAGGGTGCAAACACTTTTGGCCATGACTGTGTGTGCATATATATTTATGAGGGTTCTTTTGGGAATAAATTGGTGAACGAGGGACTGTGTTATGTCTTTATTTCTTTAATTTTCTCTTATGTCTTTCAGGTTCAATTTTGGGGACTACTTCAGATTTGTTAGACTACATCGGATCTTCATCTTCATGGCTTTTTTAAATAAAATATTTTTTTTTGCTCTTTACCTCTACCGGGTCAATAATAGGGGTGTCTGATAGACCCGTCTCCATTACTAACACCTGTGCTTGATGTCAGCTGTCAATTCACAGCTGACATCAACATCAAAAGTATTACCCCGATTGCCACCACACCAAGCTAAATCATGAAGAGCCGTGCAAAGCACCAGAATTGGCACATCTAATGGATGTGTCACTTCTGGGGCAACTGCGGACTGATCTTTTTAAGGTGGGAAGGGACAAATATCCATGGGCTTCCCACCCTATATTTTCATATATTATTGTACTTTATTAGTGATGAGTGAGTGTGCGCAAACAAGTATTTTGGCGCTCGATTGAGTATCTTGGAACTTGATTGAGTATCTTGGTGCTCAATCGAGTATATTGGCGCTAGATCAAGTATCTTGGCTCTCGATCTACTATCTTGGTGCTCGATCGAGTATCTTGGTGCTCGATTGAGTATCTTGGCGCTAGATCGAGTATCTTGGCACTTTGATCCAGCATCTTGGCGCGCAATCAAGTATCTCGGCACTTGATTATCTTGACACTCGATCGATTATCTTGGTGCTCAATTGACTATCTTGGTGCTTGGTCAAGTATCTTGGCACTTGATTGAGTATGTTGGCGTTCGATCGAGTATCTTGGTGCTCAATTGAGTATCTTTGTGCTCAATCAAGTATTTTGGCACTCGATTTAGTATTGCACTTGATCTTGTATCTTGGTGCTTATTCAAGTATCTTGGCTCTCGATTTTGTATCTTGGCGCTCAATCTTGTATCTTGGTGCTCGATTGAGTATCTTGGTGCTTGATTATTTTGGTTCTCGATCAAGTATCTTGGCGCTCGACCGAGTATCTTGGCGCTTGATCGAGAATCTTGGCACTCGATCGAGTATCTTGGTGCCCGATTAAGTATCTTGGAGCTCAATTGAGTATCTTGGCGCACGATCGAGTATCTTGGCGCTCGATCGAGTATCTTGGTGCTCGATTGAGTATCTTGGCGCTTGATCGAGTATCTTGGTGCTTAGCTGAGTATCTTTGTGCTCGATACAGTATCTTGGCACTTTGATCCAGTATCTTGGCGCGCAATCAAGTATCTCGGCGCTTGATTGAGTATCTTGACATTCGATCGATTATCTTGGTGCTCGATTGAGTATCTTGGCGATCGATTGAGTATCTTGGCGATCGATTGAGTATCTTGGCGATCGATTGAGTATCTTGGTGCTTGGTCAAGTATCTTGGCACTTGATTGAGTATGTTGGCACTCAATTGAGTATCTTGGTGCTCTATTGAGTATCTTGGCGCTCGATCAAGTATCTACTCACTCATTTAAGTTTGTGGGTGTCACGTGAAAAAACATGGAAAAGTACATGGGGTTTGAATACTTTTTCAAGACACTGTACATCTCCACAGGAGCTGTGTACACAAAAATGGCCAAAGATGTGCTATTTTGATGCATTGCTACAATGGGAACAATTGGGTGCAAATGTATACACGCTCTTTTACATTGAGGCGGTGTAAAGGAGGGACACTGTTCATAAAATGTAAAGGTTTGGTAAAGAAATAATTCTCACCTTCTTATCCATAAGACATCCGAAAAGCAGAAGGAAAAATCCCTGTGAGAAGAAAGGTAACAAGATGTGACAATGACACTGTGAGGCAAACCCTGGGATATGAAGATGAATTATGATTTCCAGTCATAATCGCTCTCATCACTCCCTGGCAGTGCCCCCTCCCTTCTTGTTCTCAATGTCCACCATCTGGGAAGGTGTCACATCCCAGCAACACATCCCATGGCCATCTCCTGTGATATGGAGATCAGATGATGTGGGAACAATGGACACAGGATGACTCCCTGCCGTGACCCTGTGGTAGGGGCTGCTATCTAATTAGCAAGGCTATGGAAGTATCCAGACAGAACGACTCCAGTAAAAAATGGTTCATATCTCGCAAGCCATATTTCCGATAAATATGGCAACCATAAAAATGGTGTCTCCGCATGCGGACGATGCTGGCACACCTTTTTTATGGGAGTAGGACATTGGGAAATACCCCAAACGTGATATCAGCCAATGTGGAACTAGTAGACAAGTCATGAGTCCTCTCATTCTGTAGCTAAATTCATAACTGTCACAATGAGAGCATTGATGTCCGCCTACGACGCTCCCAGGCAAAGTTATGGCCCATATTCCATGTTGTGGATTTTGTCCATAACTCCAGCCAGGGGTGGAGCAGTGCTCCCTCTGAGGTCAATAAGGTAGGAGGGGACCTGGATTTGCCCAGGTTGATAACCCTACTTCGGCCATTTTCCAGTGTTCTTCTGCTCGGGGGCCTGGTTGGGAAAGACCTGTGAGGGAGTTCCTGGAAACCTGGTCTATGGCGCCCCCCTGTGGCCAGACGCACAAGGTAACTGCTGGAACTGTGTATGCCTGTTTGTAACCCATGCTTTGCTTGTAACTGTACTCTGACATATGTATATTCTGTAGATTCCCTATTGTATATATTGTAGTTTCTAGTGTGCTTTAGGCTGATTAAATTATATAATTAATCTTGGGCTGTTCTGTTATCTCGATCTTGAATCCCACGTCTGTGTGTTCGGCTAATAGTTACCGTGAAGCGGTTGGTGGCAGCGAGTTGTGCCAAGGATTATTGTGGGGAGGCCAGTGAGATTCGGGGAGATTTTATATATTCCGCCCGCGGAGGTCGGGGGAATATATACCCTACTCTCACCGGGGACCCTTCAATAATCGGCATAAGTAGTATAGCGGCCTCCTTGCTTATTGTCGGGCAATTCCATAATTGGCCTGACTATAAGAGGGGCGCTAGAGAGCGCGTCACGTGCTCTGTCTGTCGGTCGGGAGGTATAAAGGAGGGGTGACCCCCCACTTGTTACCCCCCGATTGTGACGTACTGGTAGCCAGCGCGGGGGATTTCTGAGTGACCCCCCCGGTGGTTCGTGACATATTGGTGGCAAGCGGTGGGATCGAGATAATAGTGTGTGTGAGTGTGAGACCCATACTCCCAGACACTAAAGACTGCCTGCAGCAGCTGTGGCTGCTGGGGTCTTCAGACTAGCTCAACACTAGAGTGTCAGAGTGCAGATACTGTAAGGTGTGTGGAGGCATCAGGTGTCAGTTCTGTGTCAGTGACCAAAAGTCTGCAAGAATGGCTGATGGCACCAGGAGCAGAGCTATGCAACTGGCCAATGCTAAAGCAGGAGCCGAAGAGAGGGAGGACAGTGCTGTGGACAGTAATGAGGAGGTTGCCCACGAGTCCTCCAGGAGCTCGACGCCAGAAAACCGTTCTGCAGAGGACAGCGCACAACCTGGCAATTATGGACAAGATGAGGAGCAGCTCACCCAAGGGTCCTCAACGAGCCAGATGCCAGCCCTCCGCTCTGCAATGGACAGTGAATCACCAGGCTCCGCAGCGGGCCGCAGATCACCACGTGCCATTCCACCGAGCCTGGGAGGCCCGGATAGCCTTCTTCAAATGGCTATGGCCCTTCTCCAGGCTGGAGACCAGGAGGGCTACAAGGAACTCCTGGCAGAGCGCAGGGCAGAGCGGCAGGCAGCGCGTGAAGAGCGCCAGGCAGAGCGTGAGGCTGCGGAGCGACGGCAACAGGCAGACCGTGACCACCAGCTGCAGCTAGCTCAGCTCCGGCCCTCATCAGCCACACGTGACCTTCAAGACACCAACCTTCCAAAGGTCCGTGTTGAGGACTTCCCAGTGCTGGAGAAGGATGGAGACTTGGACTCTTTCCTGACTGCTTTTGAACGGACTTGCCTGCAGCACCATCTGGACAAGGATCAGTGGGCCAAATACCTGACCCCCCGTCTAAGGGGTAAGGCCCTGGATATCCTTGGGGACTTGCCTACTGAGGCAGATCAGGGCTACGACACCATCAAGCGGGCCCTGATCCAACAGTACAACCTCACTCCGGAGTCCTACCGCAAGAAGTTCCGGACCCTGCAGAAGGGACGAAAGGACTCCTGGGCTGACCACCGGCGGGCACTTGCCCGAGCTGCCGACCACTGGACCCAAGGCCTGCAGCTTTCCACCGGACCGGAGATCCTGGACTTGTTCATCACGGAGCAACTCTTGTGGAACTGCCCTGAGGATCTCCGCCAGTTCATCCGAGACCAGAAGCCAAAGGGATCCACGGCTACAGCTGCCCTGGCCGATGACTACACCAACAATCGGGCTCCTGAGGCCAGGAGAGCAGCCACCAGCAGCACCTGGAGAGGGGGTAAGATGAATTCTACGACTGCCCCACCTGCCCCTAGACTGCAGGGGGTGTCCCCCTCAACTCCCCTCTCCAGGCCCGTGGCAGAACCAAGACGGTGCCACCAGTGCAACCTACCTGGACACTTCAAGGCCATGTGCCCTCAGCGTCCCAAGGCCCCGGCTCCGTCCCCGTCCCAAGGGCCGCCCAAGGTGTATTGTGTGGGTGGGGGTGGTGGTAGGTCCCTGGACAGCTTCCAACCTGTCACCGTCGGCCGGTCTGTGACCATAGGACTGCGAGACAGCGCCTCGGAGGTGACTCTGGTGCGGCCTGACATGGTGTCCCCCCAAGACTTGATCCCGGGAAAAACCCTCGCTGTCTCCGGGATTGGAGGCATTGACCCGGCGCTGCCTGTTGCTGACATTTATGTGGACTGGGGCGCAGGGCGAGGGGTGAGAGAGGTGGGGGTAACTGATCGGATCCCTGCAAACGTGCTACTTGGGACAGATTTGGGGCAGATAACCTCCCAGTTTGGGCCCCCCCCAAGGGCTGAACCTTCAGCCAGTACTGACGTGCCTCCGGACAATGTGAATGTGTTATCTATGAATGATGTGAGAGAGGGGGGAGTGAACTCTGATATTTCTGCTTGCATAGACACCATAGACACACACTCAGCTGCAGCTGTGACAGGGGAGGGGGTCAGAGAAAGGTGTGACAATGCCTCTACAAGTAACCAGCCAGTGAGCTGGGATCTGTTGCCCTCTGCAGGGATAAGCAGAGAGCAGGGTGCTGCAGGGGGAGGACCAGTGTGTGGGGTGGGGGCTACCACAGTAAATGTGGGGTCCCCAGAGATTTCACAGCGGGGTTCTGTTGCTGCAGGAGGGGAACAGGCAGGTGAGATTGGGGCCGGTCCAGGAGCGGAAGTGCTCCCAGGTAAGATCTCGGTGCATGGTTCCCCCACAACCGGGGTGTCAGGAAGCCAGGTAGGTCTGCCTGAACCGGCGACTTGGTCAGGAACGGAGGAGGAGCAGGCACGACCCACGGTCGCAGCGGCTGTGGCCGCTGTCACCCGCAGTGGGAGTGCTGGAAGCCCAGGGGCCTCCCGGAGGTCCGATAGCTCTTCCCCTTCTGACCAAGTGGCAGCCGAGTCAGGTGGAGGCCAGGACACAGGTCCCGGGGTACTGACTGAAGATGTGACAGTCTCGTCGATTCTGGCCACATCTAGTCAGGGGTTTCAGGCAGCGTTAGAAGCTGACGACAGCCTGAAAGCTCTTAAGGAGCAGGCGGCACAGCCTCCCTCGGACTCGGACCCGGAGCGAGTGGTCTGGGACCAAGGACGGCTGTACCGGGCCACGGTCCAGCAGGGTTCACCGGAGGCGTGGCCCAGGGACCGACAGTTGGTGGTACCCTATCCGTTCCGGACGGAGTTGTTGCGGATCGCACATGAGATTCCGATGGCCGGACACCTAGGGATCGCTAAGACCAAGGCCAGGTTAAACCAGCATTTCTACTGGCCAAAAATGGGGGCCGATGTGGCTGCCTACTGCCGTTCGTGTGAAACCTGTCAGAGAGTGGGGAAGGCGGGGCCACACCCCAAAGCCCCACTAGTATCTCTGCCAATCATCGATGAGCCTTTCAGGAGGGTGGCTGTGGATCTGGTCGGCCCGCTGGCCATCCCCAGCAGCTCCGGGAAACGCTTCATACTGACGGTAGTGGACTATGCCACCCGGTACCCAGAAGCAGTGGCCTTGTCGTCCATTCGGGCTGACAAGGTGGCCACCGCATTGCTGGAGATTTTCTCCCGAGTGGGTTTTCCCCAGGAAATGCTCACTGACCGGGGGACCCAATTCATGTCCCAGCTGATGGAGGCCCTCTGTAAGCAAGTCCAGGTGCGACATCTGGTGGCCAGCCCGTACCATCCACAGACTAATGGCCTGTGCGAGCGGTTTAATGGCACCTTAAAGCAGATGCTTAAGGTGTTGGTCGACTCCCATGGGCGTGACTGGGAGCGGTATCTCCCACACCTGTTATTTGCTTACCGGGAGGTTCCACAGGCCTCAACAGGATTCTCACCGTTTGAGCTCCTGTACGGGCGACGTGTGCGGGGCCCCCTGGCTCTGGTGAAAGAGGCTTGGGAAGGGGATTTGGCCACCCCTGGAGTGTCGGTTATCGAGTATGTCATGCGCTTCCGGGACAAAATGCAGGCCTTGACGCAACTGGTACACGACAATATGGCTCAAGCCCAGGCCGATCAGAAGCGTTGGTACGACCAGAACGCTTGTGAGAGGACCTACCAAGTGGGTCAAAAGGTGTGGGTACTGGTCCCCGTACCACAGGACAAGCTTCAGGCAGCCTGGGAAGGCCCATACCTCGTGTACCAGCAGCTCAACTCTGTGACGTACCTGGTCACCCTGGACCCTGCCCGTGGAAGGCGGAAGCCCTTCCATGTGAACATGATGAAGGCACATCATGAGCGGGAGGCATGTGCGCTCCCCGTGTGCAACCTGCCCGAGGAGGGAGAAGCGGAAACCCTCTTGGATATGCTAGCCCAGGTTAGGGCAGGCGGATCCATTGAGGATGTGGAGGTTGGCCACCAGCTCTTGGAGGACCAACGGTCCCAGCTGTGGGCCACCCTACACCCCTTCCGGGGGTTGTTTACCAACCAGCCTGGAAGGACTAACTTGGCTGTCCATCACGTGGACACTGGGGATCATCCCCCGATCCGGCGTTCAGCATATCGGGTCTCCCTGGAGGTGCAGCAACACATGCGCCAGGAGATTGACGAGATGCTGAAGCTGGGGGTGATCCAGGCATCCAACAGCGCTTGGGCCTCGCCTGTAGTCCTCGTCCCTAAGAAGGACCGAACCACTCGGTTCTGCGTGGACTACAGGGGGCTCAATGCTGTCACGGTCGCCGATGCGTACCCAATGCCACGCATCGATGACCTGCTCGATCAGTTGGCCGGGGCTCAGTACCTGACCATCATGGATCTGAGCCGGGGATATTGGCAGATCCCCCTGACTCGCAAGGCCAGGGAACGCTCTGCCTTTATTACCCCATTTGGACTGTACGAGTCCACGGTGATGCCATTCGGGATGAGGAATGCCCCTGCCACTTTCCAGCGGATGGTCAACACCCTGCTCAAGGGACTTGAAGGGTACGCGGCCGCGTACCTGGATGACATTGCCGTCTTCAGTCCCACCTGGGAAGATCACCTAGAGCATCTAGCACAGGTGCTCAGGCGGATCCACCAGGCAGGTTTGACCATCAAGCCGGGAAAGTGTCAGCTGGCCATGAGCGAGGTCCAGTACCTCGGTCACCGGGTAGGCGGGAGAACACTGAAGCCCGAGCCTGAGAAAGTGGAAGCCATCGCATCCTGGCCCACCCCCAGGACCAAGAAGCAGGTGATGTCCTTCTTGGGGACCGCTGGGTACTATAGGAGGTTTGTTCCATGCTATAGTAGCCTGGCAAAGCCCTTGACGGACCTCACCAAGAAGAAGCTGCCCTCTGCAGTCGATTGGACAGTGGACTGCGAGACAGCCTTCCGGGCCCTAAAGGACGCCCTGTCCAGCCCGCCCGTGCTACAGGCAGCCGACTTCACGCGGCCGTTTGTAGTACAGACCGACGCCAGTGACTTCGGCCTCAGTGCGGTACTCAGCCAGGTGGACTCTGCGAGCCAAGAGCACCCAGTCTTGTACCTGAGCAGGAAGCTGTTACCGAGGGAAGTAGCCTATTCCACAATGGAGAAGGAATGCCTAGCCATAGTGTGGGCTCTGCAGCGTCTGCAACCCTATCTATACGGGCGCCACTTCATCGTGGAGACGGACCACAATCCCCTCAGCTGGTTACACACTGTCTCCGGGACGAATGGCAGGTTGTTGCGATGGAGCCTGGCGCTCCAGCAATACAACTTCACCATTCGACACAAAAGGGGCCGGGACCACGGTAACGCAGACGGGCTGTCCCGACAAGGAGAGGTCGCGGACGGGCGCACGGGGGAACACCGGAGTGTGCTGCCCGCTAGCGCCCTCAAAAGGGAGGAGGTGTGAGGCAAACCCTGGGATATGAAGATGAATTATGATTTCCAGTCATAATCGCTCTCATCACTCCCTGGCAGTGCCCCCTCCCTTCTTGTTCTCAATGTCCACCATCTGGGAAGGTGTCACATCCCAGCAACACATCCCATGGCCATCTCCTGTGATATGGAGATCAGATGATGTGGGAACAATGGACACAGGATGACTCCCTGCCGTGACCCTGTGGTAGGGGCTGCTATCTAATTAGCAAGGCTATGGAAGTATCCAGACAGAACGACTCCAGTAAAAAATGGTTCATATCTCGCAAGCCATATTTCCGATAAATATGGCAACCATAAAAATGGTGTCTCCGCATGCGGACGATGCTGGCACACCTTTTTTATGGGAGTAGGACATTGGGAAATACCCCAAACGTGATATCAGCCAATGTGGAACTAGTAGACAAGTCATGAGTCCTCTCATTCTGTAGCTAAATTCATAACTGTCACAATGAGAGCATTGATGTCCGCCTACGACGCTCCCAGGCAAAGTTATGGCCCATATTCCATGTTGTGGATTTTGTCCATAACTCCAGCCAGGGGTGGAGCAGTGCTCCCTCTGAGGTCACTAAGGTAGGAGGGGACCTGGATTTGCCCAGGTTGATAACCCTACTTCGGCCATTTTCCAGTGTTCTTCTGCTCGGGGGCCTGGTTGGGAAAGACCTGTGAGGGAGTTCCTGGAAACCTGGTCTATGGCGCCCCCCTGTGGCCAGACGCACAAGGTAACTGCTGGAACTGTGTATGCCTGTTTGTAACCCATGCTTTGCTTGTAACTGTACTCTGACATATGTATATTCTGTAGATTCCCTATTGTATATATTGTAGTTTCTAGTGTGCTTTAGGCTGATTAAATTATATAATTAATCTTGGGCTGTTCTGTTATCTCGATCTTGAATCCCACGTCTGTGTGTTCGGCTAATAGTTACCGTGAAGCGGTTGGTGGCAGCGAGTTGTGCCAAGGATTATTGTGGGGAGGCCAGTGAGATTCGGGGAGATTTTATATATTCCGCCCGCGGAGGTCGGGGGAATATATACCCTACTCTCACCGGGGACCCTTCAATAATCGGCATAAGTAGTATAGCGGCCTCCTTGCTTATTGTCGGGCAATTCCATAATTGGCCTGACTATAAGAGGGGCGCTAGAGAGCGCGTCACGTGCTCTGTCTGTCGGTCGGGAGGTATAAAGGAGGGGTGACCCCCCACTTGTTACCCCCCGATTGTGACGTACTGGTAGCCAGCGCGGGGGATTTCTGAGTGACCCCCCCGGTGGTTCGTGACAGACACCTTCTTAGACTTACGGGTAACGAGAAGGATCCACACTGGTGTACGGCTGGTAATGGGGAGCATCATTATATTGTATAGGTTAGGGGCTCAATGCAGTAATACCAAATATTTGTAAAATAGCAGCATCTGGTTTCTGGTGCAGGCTCACCTCCTGAACCCGCATGGGGACTTAAAATTGGACGCACCAGGACGTCCAATGTCAGAATGGTCAATGAAGGAAATGAGCTATCTGATGGGAAAACATTCATTCATCACATCCAATGGTGGTGGCTCTAAGAGAACTTACCTGAAGAGGGTTGAGGACAGCAAATAAGTAGTGTAGAAATATGGAGGTTTCTGCAAAGTACATGGGGATCCCGATAGCCCAGGTGAGCCCAAACTGAGGGGTGCAGAAGAGAATGGCCTTCATGATCTTCTTCACCACTTCTTCATCCTGTGTCTTTCCCTCCGACACCGATGGTCGGAGGAGCTTTGCGATGACAAGAGTGACGACCATAATGTTTCCAGCCATGATCAGTAATGTTGGGATGATGAACGCCATTGAAGCTCCAGACTGAGGCTCCAACCAACAGACATCCTTCTTCATGTAACCATGTGGAAAATATGCCAGGAAAGTTCCTATGGAAATGACCAGAGGACAACCATAACCTAGGACCATGGAGAGGGTCCAGAATTCTCTCATGGTGACATGGTGGAAAACAAAAATTAATCGGCACGTCAAAAATAAACCCTGGACCAAAGTCCAAGAGAGGAAAGCCAAGAGTGAGAAATGAGTCAGGAATGTCAGGCCTGCACACAGCTTGCCTATAGCGTTGACGAAACCAGATAGCAAAAATGAGACATGGCCGACCAACAAGAAGGCGGAGATGTGGAGGATGGACAGGTGTCGGTACGAGGTGAGAAGGTTTCCTGTCTGCAGTAGGAGGACAACCTGGATGGACACACAGATAACTAGAGACCCAATGGAGACGCTGAGGCCAACGATTGTAATGTAATTCAGTAGGAAGACATCTTTAGCCTTTCCGGGGATGTAGTTGGACATCAGGATGGAGAAGGATGTGAGATGTTGGCACACACAGTTGGTGACTCCATTAATGACCTTGGTTGCACAACCTTTTGAAGACCACATCCAAAGGTCGAAATTCCAAAAGGCGCATACGGCGGTTTGGTCACAAGTGGTGTTGTCACATGAGATGGCCATGCTGATCTCATGCATGTCGTACTTTTCATTATGTGCGTTAATAACATACGTCCATATGTTACTGGCCAAGAAAGAGGAACCGGATGAATCGTTGTCTCCCTCATACCGGCTGCTGAAGCTTTCATCTCGTGGCCTGTAGGACACGGACAGAGCATTGACGTAGCAGGCAGAGGTGACACCAAAGCCAGTAATGGACAGCAGGATACTGGCTCCCGATTGCAGCTCCACCACACGGCTGCCATTCAGCTCCTTACAGGACAATGCCGAGCAGAAGAAGTCTACATTCTCACCGGACACATTAAAGCTTTAATCAGTGGCCTCCATGGAGGAGAAAATATTCTCCATACTTTCAAGCAGCTTTGGGCCAAGGGACTTGTTGATGTTGACGGAGGGATCTGTGGGGATATTGGGGACCAGGTCATTGAAAATGGAAAGAGACGTCTGCAAGGGAAAAACAAGTCATCAGTCTCTATAGGAGGAGGAGATTCGGGGACGACCTATCTACATTTCCTCTACGGCGTCACTCACCATCACTGTTTCCACCTCCAGCTGGAGATTCCTTTGTCTTGAATTTTTTACCAAATTTTCAAGAATATTCAAGATAGTGAGCACACGGTTCTCCTGGAGTCCGCTATTTGATGCCATTAGTCCCCTCAAGTTGTCCAGGATGTTGGCGGTTGTCGAGTTTGAGGCATTCTGTCCAAGAGCAGAAAAAGGGAGACAGTCAGCATTGCAAACAGCTATGTTGGGTATTCCATCCTAAATAACCACGGTGTATCCCAAAAATATACCAGTCACGTCTGATGGGGGCAGAACCCACATCTGGGAAGATCAATTATTGGATATTTATTGTCAGAGAATTTTTATTATTTTTTGTGTATTTTATCTACGGATGGATGGTCAACACATGGAATATATGCTGTACACACACATATATACATATACATATATATATATATATATATATATATATATATACAGTACAGACCAAAAGTTTGGACACACCTTCTCATCTGTAGAAAAACTGTTAAGAGGAGACTTTGTGCAGCAGCCTTCATGGTAAAATAGCTGCTAGGAAACCGCTGCTAAGGACAGGCAACAAGCAGAAGAGACTTGTTTGGGCTAAAGAACACAAGGAATGGGCATTAGACCAGTGGAAATCTGTGCTTTGGTCTGATGAGTCCAAATGTGAGATCTTTGGATCCAACCACCGTGTCTTTGTAGAGAAGGTGAACGGATGGACTCCAAACGCCTGGTTCCCACCGTGAAGCATGGAGGAGGAGGTGTGATGGTGTGGGGGTGCTTTGCTGGTGACACTGTTGGGGATTTATTCACAATTGAAGGCATACTGAACCAGCATGGCTACCACAGCATCTTGCAGCGGCGTTCTATTCCATCCGGTTTGCGTTTAGTTGGACCATTATTTATTTTTCAACGGGACAATGACCCCAAACACACCTCCAGGCTGTGTAAGGGCTATTTGACTAAGAAGGAGAGTGATGGGGTGCTACGCCAGATGACCTGGTCTCCACAGTCACCAGACCTGAACCCAATCGAGATGGTTTGGGGTGAGCTGGACCACAGAGTGAAGGCAAAAGGGCCAACAAGTGCTAAGCATCTCTGGGAACTCCTTCAAGACTGTTGGAAAACCATTTCCGGTGACTACCTCTTGAAGCTCATCAAGAGAATGCCAAGAGTGTGCAAAGCAGTAATCAAAGCAAAAGGCGGCTACTTTGAAGAACCTAGAATATAAGACATATTTTTAGTGGTTTCACACTTTTTTGCTAACTATTTCATTCCACATTCATAGTTTTGATGCCTTCAATGTGAATGTACAATTTCCAGAGTCCGGAAAATAAAGAAAACTCTTTGAATGAGAAGGTGTGTCCAAACTTTTGGTCTGTACTGTATATATATATATATATATATATATATATATATATTAACTACACTTTAGTACTGTCACTGCCAAGCCCCACAATAAGTCAAGAAAAACTAGCTGCCACTGCCAATCATTTATGCAGGCCGATTGTACGTCCATTACTGGTAATGTTTGGCCTCATGAGGATTCATGGGTGCAGTTTCTAGAGCAAGAGGAACAAAGCTATTATATTTATGTATTCAATCTGAAAAATAGGCAGTTTCTTTTAAAAATACATAAGATATTACAAAGGGGACAACACTATATCATATAAACAGTTACACTACCGTTCAAAGTTTAGGGTCACTTAGATATTTCCTTATTTTTTAAAGAAAAGCTCATTTTTTTTCAATAAAGCTAACATTAAATTACACAGAAATCCCCTCTATACATTGTTATGTGGTAAATGACTATTCTCGCTGCAAACGTCTGGTTTTGATGCAATATCTACATAGTGTATAGAGGCCCATTTCTAACAACCACCACTCCAGTGTTCTTTTGGTACATTGTGTTTGTTAGGCTAAGTTCACATTTCCGTTGTTTTGCATCAGTCACATGCGTTGCTTGACGCATGTGACTGATGCGTTGTACAACGGATGACAACAGTGACAAAGAAAAGAATTTCTTTGTCGGACTCCGTTGTGTGCGGGGGGCGGAATTCGGGGGGCGGAGTTCAGGGGGCAGAGCTGAGGACGTCAGTGCCGCGGTCTGCATGGCTGGGGACAGGTGAGTGAGTGTGTGTATGTGTCTACATGCGTGTGTACATGCAGAGTGCGGGAGGAGGGCGGAGCCGAGTGGGGAAGTGTCGGCCTCCTTGCACACTGTATCCAGGGTAAATATCGGGTAAAAGCAAAGCACTTTTTGCTTGGTTACCCGATATTTATCTTGGATACCAGCTTAGCGCGGGCTCCCTGCACCCGTAACCACTGTAAATATCGGGTAACTAACCAAAGCGCATTGCTTGGTTACCCGATGTTTATCCTGGTTACGGGGGCGGGGAGCCAGAGAGCGCATGCGCAGCGAAATCCTACGGATCGCGCTGCTCAAAAAACGTTACATGCTGCGTTGCTCCCGCCCGGCGGTCAGTTAAAAAACGACTGACCGCGACGCAGCGGATGCAACGCAGCATCATCAGTCACAATTCGTCACTAATAGAAGCCTATGGGGAAAAACAGGATTCCTGCAAAATATTTTGCAGGATACCGTAATTCCTCAAGGCTACGGATTGTGACTGATGCAAAACAACGGAAGTGTGAACTTAGCCTTAACTGTGTTAGAAGGCTAATGGATATCTAGAAATCCCTTGAAAACCCTTGTACAAGTATGTTAGCACAGCTGAAAACAGTTTTGCTGATTAGAGAAGCTATAAAACGGACCTTCCTTTCAGCTAGTTGAGAATCTGGAGCATTACATTTGTTGGTTCCATTAAACTCTCAAAATGGCCAGAAAAAGAGAACTTTCATGTGAAACTCGACAGTCTATTCTTGTTCTTAGAAATGAAGGATATTCCATGAGAGAAATTGCCAAGAAACTGAAGATTTCCTACAACGGTGTGTACTACTCCCTTCAGAGGAGAGCACAACCAGGCTGTAACCAGAGTAGAGAGAAGTGTGAGGCCGCGCTGCACAACTGAGGAGAGCACAAACAGGCTGTAACCAGAGTAGAGAGAAGTGGAGGCCGCGCTGCACAACTGAGGAAAGCACAAACAGGCTGTAACCAGAGTAGAGAGAAGTGGGAGGCCGCGCTGCACAACTGAGGAAAGCACAAACAGGCTGTAACCAGAGTAGAGAGAAGTGGAGGCCGCGCTGCACAACTGAGGAAAGCACAAACAGGCTGTAACCAGAGTAGAGAGAAGTGGAGGCCGCGCTGCACAACTGAGGAGAGCACAAACAGGCTGTAACCAGAGTAGAGAGAAGTGGAGGCCGCGCTGCACAACTGAGGAACAAGACAAGTACATTACAGTCTCTAGTGTGAGAAATCCACGCCTCACAGGTCCTCAACTGGCAGCTTCATTACATAGCACCCGCAAAACACCAGTGTCACCGTCTACAGTGAAGAGGCGACTCCGGGATGCCGGCCTTCAGGGCAGAGGGGCAAAGAAAAAGCCATATCTGAGACTGGCTAATAAAAGGAAAAGATTAATATGGGCAAAAGAACAGACATTGGACAGAGGAAGATTGGAAAAAAGTGTTATGGACAGACGAATCCAAGTCTGAGGTGTTTGGATCACACAGAAGAACATTTGTGAGACGCAGAACAACTGAAAAGATGCTGGAAGAGTGCCTGACGCCTTCTGTCAAGCATGGTGGAGGCAATGTGATGGTCTGGGGTTGCTTTGTGCTGGTAAAGTGGGAGATTTGTACTATGTAAAAAGGATTTTGAATAAGGAACGCTATCCCTCCATTTTGCAACACTATGCCATACCCTGTGGACAGCGCTTGATTGGAGCCAATTTATATCCTACAACAGGACAATGACCCAGAGCCACCTCCAAATTATGCATGAACTATTTAGGGAAGAAGCAGAAGCTGGTATCTATCTGTAATGGAGAGGCCCAGTCACCAGATCTCAACCCTATAGAGCTGTTGTGGGAGCGGCTTGACCGTACGGTACCAAAAAGTGCCCATCAAGCCAATCCAACTTGTGGAGGGGGGGGAAACATGACGCGAAATATCTCCAGATTACCTCCGCAAATTAACAGCTAGAGTGCCAAAGATCTGCAAAGCTGGAATTGCTGCAAAGGAGCGATCTGTGCCAAAAGCCAAGTGTGAAGAGGAAATTATTATGTCACGTAAAAATCGTTATTTCTAACCTCGTCACTGTCTGGACGATATTTTCTATTCATTATGCAGCTCATCTGATAAATAAAAGTATGATTTTTCATGGAAAAGACAAAATTGTCTGGGTGACCCCAAACTTTTGAATGGTAGTGTACATAATATGGATTAACAAAAGAAAAGCACTAGACATGATGTCATGGACATGGCGCAGTGGAGGGAAGCTTTCCAGTTGAAAAATTGAACAATCCTATAGAGACCTATATCTTTCAGTATTGAATATAGTAAAAAACTTAGAATCTGTGTTTATTAGATATCAGTTATTCCCACCTACCTCCCCTCGGTGACCTCAGATAGGGGCTGGTCAATGGATGCAGTTCAAGTCCCAAAAACCATGGGATCCCTGATATTTAGGACATCTGCCGCCCTGGAAGTCCCAGGTGAAAAATATAAATATCATATTTCCTATTATGATTTTAGCTTGTGATAGATAGGAAACATGACATATCCAACCCCATCCATCAGGCCAATATTGACTTGAGCCTGATGCACAGATAGCACAGTTATGTAAGAACATGCATGACATTCCCCTTGGGATCATGATGCTGAAAATGTGTCTCCCACACCTGTAAGACCTACTCTTGTCACAGAAGCCCAAATATTTATAACTGGAAAACCAGTGCCTATCTGACTACTGTATTTTTATTGGAAAGGGAAAAAGAGTTCTGAACACAGAGGTGGATTTTCTCACCTAATAGCCTCTGGAACAGACTCTGTGTCCGCTCTTCACCAAAAAATCTATTTCAGTAGAGGTCGTAGCTTGGGGTCAAACGTAATGTTAGAGTGCTAGCTCTTCTTTCCTTTCATAGTTATGAGGAATCCGTATTGCCTTATAGATTGGTCCAGTTTAATTATTACGTTATGTCCTTTACCAGTTTGGATATTGCTGCAATAATGTGAAATGCTTTGTGTGATGTCAGTGCGCTGAAGAAAATGGAGAAAGCAAGTACAAGACTAACCTGGGACGATGCGTTCAGCAGATAGTCCAATAACTGGTCGCCTGTAACAAGTCCAAATACCAGAGCGTTAGAGAACCCATACGGGACATTATACCCTAATAATTGTATCTACACATTAATAAGGTTTGTGTAATACCCCATGTCTCCAGCGGGGGCACTGCTGGGAATATGAGCACCCCAAACCACAGGAAGGCCTGAGGGACCTCTTGCTCTATATGAACAGTAAATGCACATCATTGATAGCCTAGATATTATTACAGAACAAAGTATTGAACACGTTACTGAAATGTATTTAATACTTGGTACATTCTCCTTTGTTGTTCATGAAGCCTCTAGACGCCCCCTGTATGGAGACACTAGTCCCCTGCATTGCTCAGGTGGATATTGGCCCATTCTTCCAAACACACTCCTCACATCCTGTATGGAGACACTAGTCACCTGCATTGCTCAGGTGGATTTTGGCCCATTCTTCCGCACACACTCCTCACATCCTGTATGGAGACACTAGTCGCCTGCATTGCTCAGGTGGATATTGGCCCATTCTTCCAAACACACTCCTCACATCCTGTATGGAGACACTAGTCACCTGCATTGCTCAGGTGGATTTTGGCCCATTCTTCCGCACACACTCCTCACATCCTGTATGGAGACACTAGTCGCCTGCATTGCTCAGGTGGATATTGGCCCATTCTTCCAAACACACTCCTCACATCCTGTATGGAGACACTAGTCACCTGCATTGCTCAGGTGGATTTTGGCCCATTCTTCCGCACACACTCCTCACATCCTGTATGGAGACACTAGTCGCCTGCATTGCTCAGGTGGATTTTGGGCCATTCTTCCGCACACACTCCTCACATCCTGTATGGAGACACTAGTCACCTGCATTGCTCAGGTGGATTTTGGCCCATTCTTCCGCACATACTCCTCACATCCTGTATGGAGACACTAGTCGCCTGCATTGCCCAGGTGGATTTTGGCCCATTCTTCCGCACACACACTCCTCACATCCTGTATGGAGACACTAGTCGCCTGCATTGCTCAGGTGGATTTTGGGCCATTCTTCCGCACACACTCCTCACATCCTGTATGGAGACAATAGTCACCTGCATTGCTCAGGTGGATTTTGGCCCATTCTTCCGCACACACTCCTCACATCCTGTATGGAGACACTAGTCCCCTGCATTGCTCAGGTGGATTTTGGCCCATTCTTCCGCACACACTCCTCACATCTTGTATGGAGACACTAGTCCCCTGCATTGCTCAGGTGGATTTTGGTCCATTCTTCCGCACACACTCCTCACATCCTGTATGGAGACACTGGTCACCTGCATTGCTCAGGTGGATTTTGGCCCATTCTTCCGCACACACTCCTCACATCCTGTATGGAGACACTGGTCGCCTGCATTGCTCAGGTGGATTTTGGTCCATTCTTCTGCACACACTCCTCACATCCTGTATGGAGACACTAGTCGCCTGCATTGCCCAGGTGGATTTTGGCCCATTCTTCCGCACACACACTCCTCACATCCTGTATGGAGACACTAGTCGCCTGCATTGCTCAGGTGGATTTTGGGCCATTCTTCCGCACACACTCCTCACATCCTGTATGGAGACACTAGTCACCTGCATTGCTCAGGTGGATTTTGGCCCATTCTTCCGCACACACTCCTCACATCCTGTATGGAGACACTAGTCCCCTGCATTGCTCAGGTGGATTTTGGCCCATTCTTCCGCACACACTCCTCACATCTTGTATGGAGACACTAGTCCCCTGCATTGCTCAGGTGGATTTTGGCCCATTCTTCCTCACACACTCCTCACATCCTGTATGGAGACACTAGTCCCCTGCATTGCTCAGGTGGATTTTGGCCCATTCTTCTGCACACACTCCTCACATCCTGTATGGAGACACTGGTCACCTGCATTGCTCAGGTGGATTTTGGCCCATTCTTCCGCACACACTCCTCACATCCTGTATGGAGACACTGGTCGCCTGCATTGCTCAGGTGGATTTGGTCCATTCTTCCGCACACACTCCTCACATCCTGTATGGAGACACTAGTCGCCTGCATTGCTCAGGTGGATTTTGGCCCATTCTTCCGCACACACACTCCTCACATCCTGTATGGAGACACTAGTCCCCTGCATTGCTCAGGTGGATTTTGGCCCATTCTTCCGCACACACTCCTCACATCCTGTATGGAGACACTAGTCACCTGCATTGCTCAGGTGGATTTTGGCCCATTCTTCTGCACACACTCCTCACATCCTGTATGGAGACACTAGTCGCCTGCATTGCTCAGGTGGATTTTGTCCATTCTTACACACACACGCCTCACATCCTGTATGGAGACACTGGTCGCCTGCATTGCTCAGGTGGATTTTGTCCATTCTTACACACACACGCCTCACATCCTGTATGGAGACACTGGTCGCCTGCATTGCTCAGGTGGATTTTGGCCCATTCTTCCGCACACACTCCTCACATCCTGTATGGAGACACTGGTCACCTGCATTGCTCAGGTGGATTTTGGCCCATTCTTCCGCACACACTCCTCACATCCTGTATGGAGACACTAGTCGCCTGCATTGCTCAGGTGGATTTTGTCCATTCTTACACACACACGCCTCACATCCTGTATGGAGACACTGGTCGCCTGCATTGCTCAGGTGGATTTTGTCCATTCTTACACACACACGCCTCACATCCTGTATGGAGACACTGGTCGCCTGCATTGCTCAGGTTGATTTTGTCCATTCTTACACACACACCCCTCACATCCTGTATGGAGACACTAGTCACCTGCATTGCTCAGGTGGATTTTGGTCCATTCTTCTGCACACACTCCTCACATCCTGTATGGAGACACTAGTCGCCTGCATTGCTCAGGTGGATTTTGGCCCATTCTTCCTCACACATACTCCTCACATCCTGTATGGAGACACTAGTCGCCTGCATTGCTCAGGTGGATTTTGGCCCATTCTTCCGCACACATACTCCTCACATCCTGTATGGAGGCACTAGTCGCCTGCATTGCTCAGGTGGATTTTGGCCCATTCTTCCGCACACACTCCTCACATCCTGTATGGAGACACTAGTCATCTGCATTGCTCAGGTGGATTTTGGCCCATTCTTCTGCACACACTCCTCACATCCTGTATGGAGACACTAGTCACCTGCATTGCTCAGGTGGATTTTGGCCCATTCTTCTGCACACACTCCTCACATCCTGTATGGAGACACTAGTCACCTGCATTGCTCAGGTGGGATTTTGGCCATTCTTCCGCACACACTCCTCACATCCTGTATGGAGACACTAGTCACCTGCATTGCTCAGGTGGATTTTGGCCCATTCTTCCGCACACACACTCCTCACATCCTGTATGGAGACACTAGTCGCCTGCATTGCTCAGGTGGGATTTTGGCCCATTCTTCCGCACACACTCTTCACATCCTGTATGGAGACACTAGTCACCTGCATTGCTCAGGTGGATTTTGGCCCATTCTTCCGCACACACTCCTCACATCCTGTATGGGGACACTAGTCACCTGCATTGCTCAGGTGGATTTTGGCCCATTCTTCCGCACACACTCCTCACATCCTGTATGGAGACACTAGTCGCCTGCATTGCTCAGGTGGATTTTGGGCCATTCTTCCGCACACACTCCTCACATCCTGTATGGAGACACTAGTCACCTGCATTGCTCAGGTGGATTTTGGCCCATTCTTCCGCACACACTCCTCACATCCTGTATGGAGACACTAGTCGCCTGCATTGCTCAGGTGGATTTTGGTCCATTCTTCCGCACACACTCCTCACATCCTGTATGGAGACACTAGTCACCTGCATTGCTCAGGTGGATTTTGGCCCATTCTTCCGCACACACTCCTCACATCCTGTATGGAGACACTAGTCGCCTGCATTGCTCAGGTGGATTTTGGGCCATTCTTCCGCACACACTCCTCACATCCTGTATGGAGACACTAGTCACCTGCATTGCTCAGGTGGATTTTGGGCCATTCTTCCGCACACACTCCTCACATCCTGTATGGAGACACTAGTCACCTGCATTGCTCAGGTGGATTTGGCCCATTCTTCCACACACACACTCCTCACATCCTGTATGGAGACACTAGTCGCCTGCATTGCTCAGGTGTGATTTTGGGCCATTCTTCCGCACACACTCCTCACATCATGTATGGAGACACTAGTCGCCTGCATTGCTCAGGTGGATTTTGGCCCATTCTTACACACACACTCCTCACATCCTGTATGGAGACACTAGTCGCCTGCATTGCTCAGGTGTGATTTTGGGCCATTCTTCCGCACACACTCCTCACATCCTGTATGGAGACACTAGTCGCTTGCATTGCTCAGGTGGATTTTGGCCCATTCTTCCGCACACACTCCTCACATCCTGTATGGAGACACTAGTCGCCTGCATTGCTCAGGTGGATTTTGGCCCATTCTTCCGCACACACACTCCTCACATCCTGTATGGAGACACTAGTCGCCTGCATTGCTCAGGTGGATTTTGGCCCATTCTTCCGCACACACTCCTCACATCCTGTATGGAGACACTAGTCGCCTGCATTGCTCAGGTGGATTTTGGCCCATTCTTCCGCACACGCTCCTCACATCCTGCAGGTCCCGGCTCCTTCTATGAACTCTGAGCTTTAGTTCCTTCCAGACATTTTCTATTGGATTCGGCTCCGGTGATCGGCTCGGCCATTCTAGCAGATTTATTTTCTCTCTCCTTGGCTGTGTGTGTGTTTGGGATCATTGTGTTGCTGAAATGCCCTCCCTCGTTTCATCTTCATGATCCTGGTAGATGATAGCAGATTTTATCTAGAATGTCTTGGTGTCCGTTAATCCTTTCTTCAATTATATGAAGTTTGCCAGTGCCATCTGCTGAAAAACAGCCCTACACGATGATGTTCCCACCTTCACACTTCACTGTTTGTGCTTTTGGGGTGATTTGCCTTTTGGCCTCCAAACATGGTGTGTGTTATGGCCTCCAAAGAGTTCAGTTTTGGTCTCATCTGACCAGACTATATTCTCCATTATTTCACAGACTTGTCTAAACGTTGCTTCGTAAACTTTAAATGCACTTGAACCTGCTTTTTGTTCAGCATCAGAGTCTTGCATGATGAGCGTGCATACAGGAGCGTGCATACAGGCCATGGAGGGGGAATGCATTACTTGTTGTTTTCTATGAAACAATTGTACCTCCTGATTCCAGGTCTTTCTGCATTTCTCCACAGGTGTCCTTGGCTGTTGGACAATTTGTCTGACAATTATTTTCACTCTTGCTTGCAGCACCTCGTCTTGGCCGGTTTATGGTGAAGTGATGTTCTTTCCACTTCTGGATTATGGCCCCAAAAGTCTCTGGAACCTTCAGTAGCTTAGAAATTCTTCTGTATCTAATTCCATTGTTATGGTTTGCAACAATAAGGTCTTGAGACAGCTCACTGGTTTTACCCATCATGAGATATTTCTTGTGTGCCACCTTGGTAATGACAGTTTTTTATCATTCGTCAGTTGAACCAGCTGATATTCTTTGTTACTAAGTGGCAGGATTGTTTTCTAATTACTGAGAGATTTCAGCGGGTGTCAGGACTTTCCGTTGCTTTTTGCACCTCTCTTTCTTCATGTATTCAATACTGTTTCCATGTGCCATTTCTCATTATTACACATAATGCAATTTATGGACATCTATGGGTTCATTTCTTTGTCTATGTGGATTCGATGGGTTGTTACCAACATCTAGTGAGAAATTCATGCCAATAGCATAGTTAGAAATACAGTGGGGAAAAAAAGTCATTATTCAGCCCCCAATTGTGCAGGTTCTCCCCCACATAAAGATGAGATTTGCCTGTAATTGACATCAAAGGTGACCACAACTATGAGAGACAAAATGAGAAAATCACTGCATTTGATTTAGAAGATTTTTACTTTTTTTGCAAATTATGGTGGAAAATAAGTATTTGGTCAATAACAAAAGTTCATCTCAATATTTTGTTCTATATCCTTTGTTGGCAATGACAGAGGTGAGACGTTTTCTGTCTTCACAAGGTTGGCACACACTGTTGGTGGTACGTTGGCCCATTCCTGCATGCAGATCTCCTCTCGAACAGTGATGTTTTGGGCCTGTCGCTGGGCAACACAGACTTTTAGCTCCCTCCAAAGGTTTTCTATGGGGTTGAGATCTGGAAACTGGCTAGGCCACTCCAGGACCTTCATATGCTTCTTATGAAGCCACTCCTTCATTGCCCTGGCGGTGTGCTTGGGATCATTATCATGCTGAAAGACCCAGCCACATTTAGTTTTCAATGCCCTTGCTGATGGAAGGAAGTTTGTACTCAAAAATCTCACCGTACATGGCCCCATTCATTCTTTCATGTACACGGATCAATCGTCCTAGTTCCTTTGCAGAGAAACAGCCCTAAAGCATTATGTTGCCACCCCCATGTTTCACAGTAGGTATGGTGTTCTTTGGATGCAACTCAGCATTTTGTCTCCTCCAAACATGACGACTTGTGTTTCTACCAAACAGTTCTACTTTGGTTTCATCAGACCATATGACATTCTCCAAATACTCTTCTGGATAATCCAAATGCTCTCCAGCAAACTTCAGATGGGCCCGGACATGTACTGGCTTAAGCAGGGGACACGTCTGGCACTGCAGAATCTGAGTCCCTGGTGGCATAGTGTGTTACTGATGGTAGCCTTTATTACGGTGGTCCCAGCTCTATGCAGGTCATTCACTAGGCCCCCCCGTGTGGTTCTGGGATTTTTGCTCACCGTTCTTGTGATCATTTTGACTCCACGGGGTGAGATCTTGCGCGGAGCCCCAGATTGATGGAGATTATCTTCCAAATCAGACGCGGTGATTTTCTGGATTTGTTTTCTCATTTTCTCTAGTTGTGGTCACCTGTGATGTCAACTACAGGCAAATCTCATCTTTATAAAGGGGGAGACGTGCACAATTGGGGGCTGACTAATGACTTTTTTCCCTACTGTAAATTCACTTAGAAAATTGGTGACATGTTTAATACTTATTTCACCACCCGTATGTAGGTAAAGGGGCGATCTATCTACAGTAAGGGACCTTTATGACAGGGTCCACATTGGTTTCAGCTGCTGTTTAATCATTCTAATTTCAAAACAGTAAAAAGTAATGTGGCTCAGTGGTGATCTCCTTGATGTTGCTACATTAATGGACAGAAGTCACAGAAATGTACAGTGCTGGCCAAAAGTATTGGCACCCCTGCAATTCTGTCAGATAATACTCAGTTTCTTCCTGAAAATGATTGCAATCACCAATTCTTTGGTATTATCTTAATTTAATTTGTCTTCAATGAAAAAAAAAAATTGTCATAAAGCCAAATTGGATCTAATTCCCCACCAAACATAAAAAGGGGGTGGACAAAAGTATTGGCGTTGTTTGAAAAATCATGTGCTGCTTCTGTAATTTGTGTAATAACAGCGCCTGTAACTTACCTGTGGCACCTAACAGGTGTTGGCAATAATAAATCACACTTGCAGCAGGTGACATGGATAAAGTTGCCTCAGCCTCTGTCCTGTGTCCTTGTGTGCACCACTTTGAGCACGGAGAAAAGAAAGAAGACCAAAGAACTGTCTGAGGACTTGAGAATCCAAATTGTGAGGAAGCATGAGCAATCTCAAGGCTACAAGTCCATCTCCAAAGACCTGAAAGTTCCTGTGTTTACGGTGCACAGTGTCATCAAGAAGTGTAAAGCCCATGGCACTGTGGCTAACCTCCCTAGATGTGGAAGGAAAAGAAAAACTGACGAGAGATTTCAACGCCAGATTGTGCGGATGGTGGATAAAGAACCTCAACTAACATCCAAACACGTTCAAGCTGCCCTGCAGTCCGAGGGTACAACAGTGTCAACCCGCACTATCCGTCAGCGTCTGAATGAAAAGGGACTGTATGGTAGGATACCCAGGAAGACCCCACTTCTTACCCCGAGACATAAAAAAGCCAGGCTGGAGTTTGCCAAAACTTACCTGAGAAAGCCTAAAACGTTTTGGAAAAATGTTCTCTGGTCAGATGAGACAAAAGTAGAGCTGTTTGGGAAAAGCCATCAACATAGAGTTTACAGGGAAAAAAAAGAGGCATTCAAAAAAAAACCCAACGGTCCCTACAGTCAAACATGTCGGAGGTTCCCTGATGTTTTAGGGTTGCTTTGCTGCCTCTGGCACTGGACTGCTTGACCGTGTGCATGGCATTATGAAGTCTGAAGACTACCAACACATTTTGCAGCATAATGTAGGGCCCAGTGTGAGAAAGCTGGGTCTCCCTCAGAGGTCATGGGTCTTCCAGCAGGACAATGACCCCAAACACACTTCAAAAAGCACTAGAGAATGGTTTGATAAAAGCACTGGAGACTACTAAAGTGGCCAGCAATGAGTCCAGACCTGAACCCCATAGAAGACCTGTGGAGAGATCTCACAATGGCAGTTTGGAGAAGGCCCCTTCACATCTCAGGGACCTGGGCAGTTTGCCAAAGAAGAATGGTCTAAAATTCCTGCAGAGCATTGTAAGAAACTCATTGATGGTTACCGGAAGCGGTTGTTCGCAGTTATTTTGGCTGAAGGTTGTGCAACCAAGTATTAGGCTGAGGGTGCCAATACTTTTGTCTGGCCCATTTTTGGAGTAATGTGTGAAATGATCAATGATTTGATTTTTGTTTCATTCTCTTTTGTGTTTTTTCATTGCAAGCAAAATAAATGAAGATAATACCAAAGAATTTGTGATTGCAATCATTTTCAGGAAGAAACTGAGTATTATCTGACAGAATTGCAGGGGTGTCAATACTTTTGGCCAGCACTGTATGTTATGTAAGAACAACATATTCATGATTGAACTTACCAGACAGTGCAGCAGAGGTGGTAGTCAAAGTTGTTATTGATGTGGAGGAAGGAAGTGCTGCTGATGTGGACGCTGGGACTGCTGCTGATGTGGAGGAAGTGCTGCTGATGTGGAAGAAGGAACTGCTGATGTGGAGGAAGAAAGTGCTGCTGATGTGGAAGAAGGAAGTGCTGCTGATGTGGAAGAAGGAAGTGCTGCTGATGTGGAGGAAGGAAGTGTTGCTGATGTGGAAGAAGGAAGTGCTGCTGATGTGGAAGAAGGAAGTGCTGCTGATGTGGAAGAAGGAAGTGCTGCTGATGTGGAAGAAGGAAGTGCTGCTGATGTGGAAGAAGGAAGTGCTGCTGATGTGGAAGAAGGAAGTGCTGCTGATGTGGAGGAAGAAAGTGCTGCTGATGTGGAGGAAGAAAGTGCTGCTGATGTGGAAGAAGGAAGTGCTGCTGATGTGGAAGAAGGAAGTGCTGCTGATGTGGAAGAAGGAAGTGCTGCTGATGTGGAGGAAGGAAGTGCTGCTGATGTGGAAGAAGGAAGTGCTGCTGATGTGGAAGAAGGAAGTGCTGCTGATGTGGAGGAAGAAAGTGCTGCTGATGTGGAAGAAGGAAGTGCTGCTGATGTGGAGGAAGAAAGTGCTGCTGATGTGGAAGAAGGAAGTGCTGCTGATGTGGAAGAAGGAAGTGCTGCTGATGTGGAAGAAGGAACTGCTGATGTGAAAGGTGTAACTGATGGGGATGTTGAGGCGTTAACTAGTGGTACAGTTGAATTTAAGATCGCTGTAGTATTTCCTGGAAGAGAAATAATAATCAGAATTATACCCAGAAACATGAAGTATAACGTACTGGCAGATATGCAGTCAATTAAGAGTGTGTATGAGTAATATACAGCACTGCGCAAAAAGTTTTAGGTAGGTGTGAATAAAATGTTGTAAAATACAAATTCTTTCAAAAATAAAAAAAATAATAGTTTATTTTTAACAATGAACAATATGCAAAGTGAATGAACAAAATAGAAATGTAAACCCCTCAGTATTCAGTGACCGCCCGTCTCCTCCATCCTTAGTATTCAGTGACCACCCGTCTCCGCCATCCTCAGTATTCAGTGACCGCCCGTCTCCTCCATCCTTAGTATTCAGTGACCGCCCGTCTCCTCCATCCTTAGTATTCAGTGACCAGCCGTCTCCTCCATCCTCAGTATTCAGTGACCGCCCGTCTCCTCCATCTTTAGTATTCAGTGACCACCCGTCTCCTCCATCCTCAGTATTCAGTGATCTCCCGTCTCCTCCATCCTCAGTATTCAGAGACCGCTCGTCTCCTCCATCCTCAGTATTCAGTGATCTCCCGTCTCCTCCATCCTCAGTATTCAGTGACCGCCCGTCTCCTCCGTCCTCAGTATTCAGTGACCACCCGTCTCCTTAATCCTCAGTATTCAGTGATCTCCCGTCTCCTCCATCCTCAGTATTCAGTGACCGCTCATCTCCTCCGTCCTCAGTATTCAGTGACCGCCCGTCTCCTCCATCCTCAGTATTCAATGACCACCCGTCTCCTCCATCCTCAGTATTCAGTGACCGCCCGTCTCCTCCATCCTCAGTATTCAGTGACCGCCCGTCTCCTCCATCCTCAGTATTCAGTGATCGCCCATCTCCTCCATCCTTAGTACTCAGTGACCGCCCGTCTCCTCCATCCTCAGTATTCAGTGACCGCCCGTCTCCTCCATCCTCAGTATTCAGTGACCGCCCGTCTCCTCCGTCTTCAGTATTCAGTAACCACCCGTCTCCTCCATCCTCAGTATTCAGTGACCGCCTGTCATCTCCGTTCTCAGTATTCGGTGGCCACCAATCACCTCTGTCCTCAGTATTCGGTTACCGCCCGTCTCCTCCATCCTCAGTATTCAGTGACCGCCCGTCTCCTCCGTCCTCAGTATTCAGTGACCGCCCGTCTCTTCCATCCTCAGTATTTAGTGACCGCCCGTCTCCTCCATCCTCAGTATTCAGTGACCGCCCGTCTCCTCCATCCTCAGTATTCAGTGACCGCCTGTCTCCTCCATCCTCAGTATTCAGTGACCGCCCTTCTCCTCCGTCCTCAGTATTCAGTGACCGCCCGTCTCCTCCATCCTCAGTATTTAGTGACCGCCCGTCTCCTCCATCCTCAGTATTCAGTGACCGCCCGTCTCCTCCATCCTCAGTATTCAGTGACCGCCTGTCTCCTCCATCCTCAGTATTCAGTGACCACCCTTCTCCTCCGTCCTCAGTATTCAGTGACCGCCCTATGGGGAGATAAGGTATGCACACCAGTGACTATGGAAGGGGAATACATGGAATAGCAGAAACTGCTGTGTGAATACTGACATGAAAAATTCAATAGCATTTGTAAGAATGAAATGTGAAAAATGGAACCTGCATTACTGCCATGAATATATGAATAAAGAGAAATTTAGCTACTGAATTGATCAATGCAGAAGAGCCCCAACACTACGCCAAAGTATTTCTCTACGTTGGGGTCCCTAGCTTGTGTGTGTCCTCTCATGCAGTTAAAAAACTTACCGTGTATGGGACGCTGAGACCCAGGCTATATATGCGTATAATGTGGATTGGCAATAGGTGTGTATGGGGAGGGTCCGTCTCCTCCATCCTCAGTATTCGATTACCACCTGTCTCCTCTGTGACGCCCTGGCAAAACCAGATAGTCACAAATAGGCCCCCGCATAACACCTTCCCTCATTAGGAAACACACAGCCAACCATTAAACCCTAGTCACCCCCCTTAGGGAAAGATAGACACACCAGTGGGCGTGACCAGGCGGTTGGGACGCGCCCACCCGGGGTCCAGACAGCCTGGGGCGGGAAAAGCAGCAGATCTGTTTTGAGAGTTCAAGGTCAGAGGAGTGGAGTGGAGGTCAGGCCTGTGTGTCAGGCCTGAAGCTGACTGACAGGTACCAGGGTAGGAGCCCTGGTGCCACTGGCTAGGAGGCAGACGGTGGTCTCTGTCAGCAGGAGACGGGAAGATGGCTCGGTGGAACCGATGTGGACCGGGCCATAGTTGTAGCCCGCCGGTACCGAAACGGTGAACCAACCCGGAAACCGTAGCACAAAGGGGGGTACTCGGACCCTGAAGCCAGGAAAGAGAAACAAGTGCAACTGGTTAATTAACCGATTAAGGCCAGGACTAGAGGTCCTGTCCACCCAAAGTCACTCATAGAAGACAGAAGCCCACCGATTAGGGATAAGAGGTCACCGCCAGGGCCCATAGATCCCACGGGCCAGCATCTGCAGGCACGGCTACTTAGGCCACATCCAGCCGGGAGCGGACTCCTGAGTTTCAAGCTAGGAAGTCTAATTCACACAAAAAGGTGCAGGAAAAGGATAGAGACCACTAGCCGGGTGGGGGATCCCGAACGCAACCGGCCGCGGCACCGCCACCGCCACCTTGGTTTACCAGCGACTTATGTGTTTTACTAACAGTGAGTACACCAGCACCCTCTGCGGTCGCCATCTCTCCTGCATGCACCAACCGGGTCCCGGGGCCACCATCCCTGCCCACGGAGGGGTTAACAACTTGCTGCACAACATCTCCCCTGGGTACCCCGTAACAGCAGCGGTAGTGTTCCACCTCACCACACACCATGGGTGGCGTCACGAACTTACTACGGCCTAGCCCGTACGTCTACGTCCCCCTATTTATTCGGCGTGTCCGCGAGACCCCCGGGTCTGGAGACCCTCGAGCCACCACCCCTGAAGGTCCGGGCCCGAGCTGCGACCGGCTGCTGGCATGGGGGCGGCACACCTCCATCCTCAGTATTCAGTGACTGCCCGTCTCCTACATCTTCAGTATTCGATAACCACCCGTCTCCTCCATCCTCAGTATTCAGTGACCGCCCGTCTCCTCCATCCTCAACATTCAGTTACCGCCCTTTGTCTCCATCACGTCTTGTCACTTGTACACAGGTTATGGAGGATCTCGGCAGGAGGTTAATCCAAACATCTTGGAGAACTGAGCCCAGATCTTCTGTGTATGAGGTTTGTGCGGATCCTTCTGTCTCTCGATCCCAGACATATGGGATGATGTGAGATCAGTGTTCCATGGGCCAGATCATCACCTCCAGGACTCCTCACTCTTACTGACCTTGTCTGGATTTTGGGGTCGTTGTCCGGCTGCAGAATAAATTTAGAGTCAATAAAACGCCTCACTGATTGTGTCTTATGATGGGTAAGTATCTGCCTGTATTTCTCAGCATTGAGAACACCAAGAAATGGACAGGACTGAAGACTGATGAAGTAGTAGTTGGCCAAGGAAACATTTGGCAGATGATGAAGGACACGTCATGATACTTTTCTTCTAAATCGGAAGATGTCCAATAGTGCCATCAGCCCAGGAGTGGCAGCAACCACTGGGACCAGCTAGACCATCTACGAGAGGTATGGCTAGAAGTCGTCTTCATCTGGAACTGTGGCCAAAACCAAACCTTCCACATGGAAACAAGGCCAAGAGACTGAACACAAAAGCATAGGAGCTAAGGAGGCCTGATCTCAACAATATGGAGACAATGTGGGATTACAGAAGGATCCGCACAACACTAGAATACCAATGAGTGCTTCAGATGGAAAGTTATAGGAGAAAACCGATATGAGGAGATTGCTGGTAGTGCCACTGTGTCGCCCAGGGGCAGGGGTACTCAGATCCGGGCCAAGGGTCACTTCAGTAAGTATCACGGTGGCGTGACCCGGTCTGTGATCCCAGGCTCCACAGTAAGAAGGGGATTAGGTAAGGGAGATTGTCTGTGACGCCACCCGTGGTGTGCGGTGAAGTAACGGAGCACCGCCGCTGCCGGTTAATGGATCCCGGGGATGGTGGTGGGCAGCAAGGTGGTGATTTCCCTCCACGGGTAGGGTGTTGGTGTCCCGGGACCCCGGTGAGGTGGTGCAGGGAGGAGATGGAGACCGTCTGAGAGCTGTGCGCCCGGTTGGACCGGGGGATGTTGTTACTCACAGTTCGCTTTGCAAGAAAATTCACACAGAGTCAGGAATTAACCAGAAATTGCCGGTGTCCATAGCCTTTGGTACAGAGGGTGTTCGGATCCCACACCCGGTACAGCAGGGCCCTCTCTCTCCCTCCACTACTTTAGGAAGCCTCCTCAACTCCTCGGCTTGACACGGGGAGTCCACTCCCCAGCGATAATCCAGAGCCGACTCCAATGCCGGTGGGCCACTACCCTGCCCCGGCCACCTCGGCTCCTTCCCACCGCTCTACTCCTTCCAGGAATCCTGGAGCTCGCTTCCACCCTTCCAGAGCAGGCGGGAGCTCATACACCCGGTCTGCTCTGTTCACTCTCCTCTCACACACTGCTCCAGCCCCTCACCTGCTGCTCTGTTTAGCTTCTACACTGGGGGGAGGGGCGTGTCTGCAGAACTGTACCAGTAGTGGGATCAGATTACCAAGGAGGATTAACTGTTTCTGTGACTACCTGGCTAGTCCAGGGTGTCACACCTCCATAATGGAGAAGCATGAGGGAGAACATATCAGATTGCCTCACTAGGACACGTCTCAGAGTCATCTCTCCTCCACTCAGCGAGCTTCGGTATGACTCAGAGAGCATCTCCCACCCTGACAACTGCCAGAGGGAATATTGTTCTGTCCCCACTTAAAGGCGATGGAAGGTGCGTAGTTGTGAGAGGTTGTGAGAGAGAGTCTTACCTTCGTTTTTCCTATAGGTGGGGCAGACAGGACCAGAGCACTCCAGAGTGAAAACATGCACAAGCTGAGATGAAACAATGGTGGTTTATTTTCTCCAAAGGTTAGGACATGCAGAGTGCAGTAATCCAAGTACCTGGCATTGAAATCTTCCAGTGATGCTTGCCTCTGTAGCTACTACGTGGTCAGAAGACTTTGCTTCTAGTAGCTCCTATAAGGGATCTTGCTCTCACAAAAGCTCTGGCTGGAATGAACATCCCAGGAAGTGATGCAAGAGGGTCATCAGACACTCCCATGGGCTGGGCAAAAGAAACAGAGGAGCTGAAAAGTCTGACCAGTAGATGGCAGCAGAGACAGGCATGAAAAACATTAAATAACAGTTTTAACTAAGACAAATAGAAACAGCACACTCCCCGTCTGAAATTCACTTTGGGGATTTCACTATTGAGTCCATAATACAACCTGAAAGGAAAGGCATGTTAAATGCAAAAACAAGCTCAATTGAGTCCAAAACAAGAAGGATGGCTCAAAGTTCAGGTCCGGTAGCGTTCATCCTGTAGGGTCGCTCTCTATGGGCAAAAGCAGAACAAGTTCGTGGATTGGCCTTGCAAAGGTCTTCGTCTCACCTTTCCTGATGACCTTTAGCTCCACCTTCCGAACATTGCCGTCCTGACTAGGCAGTATCCTAGTAATTAGTCCCATAGGCCAGTCAGTCCTTTCTGTGGTCTGATCTCTCATGAGGACTAGGTCTCCTTCCTTGAGGTTCGGCTTGGGATGTCGCCACTTCTTTCTCCCTTGAAGAATGGTGAGGTATTCCTTCCTCCATCGGTTCCAAAAGTAGTCAGCCAAGTATTGAACCCGTTTCCAGTGTTTTTGATAAGTGTTCGCGTGGGTGAACTCTCCGCTGGGCATTACCGCGTTGTCAGTTTTTTGGGTAATGAGAATAGTAGGAGTCAATATGGTTGGTGTTTCTGGATCCATGGTCACCGGCACAAGGGGTCTTGAATTGATAATGGCTGAGACTTCAGCTAAAAGAGTGACTAGAGTCTCATGTGTGAGTCTTGAGGAATTGACGTCCATTAGCATGGAGTTCAAAATGTTGCGTGAAATCCCGATCATCCTCTCCCTGGAGCCTCCCATGTGAGAACTGTGAGGGGGATTGAAGATCCAGGTGCAACCTTTCTCTGCCAGCTGATCTTGGATAGGTTTGGTGTCGATGTTCAGTTCTCTACATGCATCGACGAAGTTGCTTCCACGGTCAGACCTCAGCTGTTTCACTGGTCCTCTGATGGCAAGGAACCTTCTCAAGGCGTTGATTAGGCTGGAGGTATCCATGGACTCTAACACCTCAATGTGAACGGCTCGAACACTCATGCAGGTGAATAACACAGCCCACTGCTTACTGTTTGCTTGGCCTCCGCGAGTTCTGCGTGTGGACACCATCCATGGTCCGAAAACGTCTAGGCCCACGTAGGTGAAAGGTGGCTCTGTGGAAAGTCTGTCTGTAGGCAAGTCAGCAATTTGCTGGTACAGTTGTTTTCCTCTCGCTTTACGACAGTGCACACAATCGTGTAGTATTTGTGCTACACGTCTCTTCATTCCAATAATCCAGAGGCCTGCAGACCGTAAAGCACCTTCTGTAATTTGCCTGCCTTGGTGTTCAGTCTTTTCATGGTGGTGTCGGATCAGCAAGACTGTAACATGGTGTTTGTTGGGAATGATGAGAGGATTTTGTTCTGCAACTCCAAGATGAGCCTGATTTAAACGACCACCAACTCTCAGTAAGCCGAAACTGTCGATGACTGGGTTTAAATTGGCGAGAGGACTTCTTAATGGAATCTGCTGTTTGTTGTATAAACACTTCCATTCTATGGCGAATTCACTCTGTTGGAGGTGGCGTATTATGAGGGACTCGCTATGGGAGATGTCCTCAGCAGAAAGGGCTTTGTGGCAGACATGCCAGCGATGACAGTCTTTGGTTTTAAGGTCAGTACGACAGCATCTGGCGATATGCACTAACCTAGCGACAGTCCTGACGAGCCTCATCCAGCTGGAGAAACGTTCAAAACGTTGGCAACCGAGGTTGGAAGTTTTTTCTGCACTGGTGGCCAGGGTATTGACTTCAGCTCGGACATCTGGATCGTTGTCTGGATCTAGGATGCTGAAGGCTTCCTGGACACCTTCTTCTGACTGTCTCAGCAGGAACTCTGGACCCGTAAGCCAAGAAGAGTTAGGCCTTGTGCGCACTGGGAAATGGAATTTTCTTGAGAAAATTCCGCATGCTCTCAAAGATTACCACACCCGCGGTAAAAAACCGCGGGAAACCGCACCCGAAAACCGCATGCGGTTTGCCGCGGTTTGCTGCGGTTTTACGGCGGTATTATTCGCGGTATTGCCGCGGTTTTGCCGCGTGCGGGTTGGGATGTGCTTTATTGCATTCAATGCAATAAAGCACATTGAAAAAAAAAAAAAAAAGTCATTTAATTCTGATAGTAGATAGACAGAAGAATAGATAGAGGGATAGATAGACAGACAGACAGAGGGATAGATAGATAGATGACAGATCGCTGCATTTCCCACAGTCGGCAGTGAGTTCACATTACCGGCCGTGGGAAATGACCGGTAATTACCTCTGCTGTCTGCTGCATTCAGCCTGTGTCTGTGACAGTCGCGGCTGGATGTCAGCAGTGCAGGACGCCGGAGCCGGACCTGTGGATTACGTCGGAGCGGTGGATTACGCCGGAGCTTTGGTGCGGGAGGGGTTAATAAAATGGTGAACGAGGCTTGTTTGTTTTATTTAAAATAAAGGATTTTTGGTGTCTGTGTTTTTTCACTTTACTTACGGGTTGATCATGTCAGCTGTCACATAGACGCTGCCATGATCAAGCCTGGGGTTAATGGCGGTGGTCCCCCATCACCATTAACCCCTTGTATTACCTTGCTGCCACTGCTACACGGTGGCAAGAAGAGCCGAGGACACGCCGGTGCTGCCGCATAATGTATGCGACAGTGCCGGGGCAGCTGCGGCTGATATTCTCGGCTGCCGGAGGGGGAGTGAGGCGGGGGACATTACCCCTGCCCCTCTCCCTCCCCAGCCTGAGAATACCGGGCCGCCGCTGTGTGCTTACCTCGGCTGGACGGTAAATATGCAGCGGAGCCCACGTTCTTTGTTTTCTATATTTCCGTTTTCTTTCTATGTGTGTTCTATGTGTCTGTGTCTATGTGTTCTATGTCTGTGATGTGTCTGTGTCTATGTGTTCTATGTCTGTGATGTGTCTGTGTCTATGTGATCTATGTCTGTGATGTGTTCTATGTCTGTGATGTGTTTGTGTTTACTCTCTGCTCCGCTTCCTCTTCCTGTAATGACATCACTTCCCTGCAAACCGCAGGCAAGTGATGTACATTACCGGAGGTAAACCGCGAAATACCGCAGGGAATAACGCAGGAAAACGCAGTGAACCGCACAGAATTTGCTGCCTGCGTTATTCCCTGCGGGATTTCATGATTAACATTGGAGTCAATGGAGTGAAATCCCGCAGCGACGTGCGGAAAAGAAGTGACATGCACTTGTTTTTGCTGCGGGATTCCCGCAGCAAAACATGCAGCTGTCAAATTCCGCCCAGTGCGCACAGGATTTTTTTTCTCCATAGGATTTGCTGGTGATTCACTGCAGAGATGTTATGAACATTTTCTGCAGCGAAACATGCAGCAAATCCGCGGAAAATCCGCGGCAAAATCCGGTGAGTGCGCAAATCCGCGGATTTGCTGCATGTTTCGCTGCAGAAAATGTTCATAACATCTCTGCAGTGCATCACCAGCAAATCCTATGGAGAAAAAAAATCCTGTGCGCACTGGGCGGAATTTGACAGCTGCATGTTTTGCTGCGGGAATCCCGCAGCAAAAACAAGTGCATGTCACTTCTTTTCCGCACATCGCTGCGGGATTTCACTCCATTGACTCAATGTTAATCATGAAATCCCGCAGGGAATAACGCAGGCAGCAAATTCTGTGCGGTTCACTGCGTTTTCCTGCGTTATTCCCTGCGGTATTTTGCGGTTTACCTCCGGTAATGTGCATCGCTTGTCTGCGGTTTTGCAGGGAAGTGATGTCATTACAGGAAGAGGAAGCGGAGCAGAGAGTAAACACACACATCACACACACACACAGACACATCACAGACATAGAACACATAGACACAGACACATAGAACACACATAGAAAGAAAACGGAAATATAGAAAACAAAGAACGTGGGCTCCGCTGCATATTTACCGTCCAGCCGAGGTAAGCACACAGCGGCGGCCCGGTATTCTCAGGCTGGGGAGGGAGAGGGGCAGGGGTAATGTCCCCCGCCTCACTCCCCCTCCGGCAGCCGAGAATATCAGCCGCAGCTGCCCCGGCACTGTCGCATACATTATGCGGCAGCACCGGCGTGTCCTCGGCTCTTCTTGCCACCGTGTAGCAGTGGCAGCAAGGTAATACAAGGGGTTAATGGTGATGGGGGACCACCGCCATTAACCCCAGGCTTGATCATGGCAGCGTCTATGTGACAGCTGACATGATCAACCCGTAAGTAAAGTGAAAAAACACAGACACCAAAAATCCTTTATTTTAAATAAAACAAACAAGCCTCGTTCACCATTTTATTAACCCCTCCCGCACCAAAGCTCCGGCGTAATCCACCGCTCCGACGTAATCCACAGGTCCGGCTCCGGCGTCCTGCACTGCTGACATCCAGCCGCGACTGTCACAGACACAGGCTGAATGCAGCAGACAGCAGAGGTAATTACCGGTCATTTCCCACGGCCGGTAATGTGAACTCACTGCCGACTGTGGGAAATGCAGCGATCTGTCATCTATCTATCTATCCCTCTGTCTGTCTATCTATCTATCCCTCTATCTATTCTTCTGTCTATCTACTATCAGAATTAAATGACTTTTTTTTTTTTTTTTCAATGTGCTTTATTGCATTGAATGCAATAAAGCACATCCCAACCCGCACGCGGCAAAACCGCGGCAATACCGCGAATAATACCGCGGTAAAACCGCAGCAAACCGCATGCGGTTTTCGGGTGCGGTTTCCCGCGGTTTTTTACCGCGGGTGCGGTAATCTTTGAGAGCATGCGGAATTTTCTCAAGAAAATTCCATTTCCCAGTGCGCACAAGGCCTTAGCAAAAGAACTTATAGACATAGGTCTAGTTGCGTGATCTGCTGGATTCAGTTCAGCTGGTACGGGTTCTGCTAGGTTGTTGCAGACTTCCTTGTCCATAAAGGCGACGCTGTGTTCTCTCATTTCAGGTTTGCTGCTCATAGAACGCTGAAGAGAGTTAAATCTGGTCTGAGCTTGATCTCGGTTGTTTGGGAGTCTTCCCCTGGTAGATCGGAAGGGTAATGGAGAGACCCAATGGTTGGTTTTGTCTTTAGAAAACTCACAGTCCATTATTCTGATGAATTCTCTGTCCTCTACTGACAAGGCTACTTTATCGTCGTCCTTGGTTGTGAGAAAGACTGATCTTCCCAAGTTGTCGATATGCAGAGAAGAAGCGATGTCAGGTAGCTGTATTGTGTCTGGAGACTTCTCTTTCACTCCATAGTGATGAGGACATGGCTTTAAGCAGGTTGTGCGCCCATCTCCATGCACATAAGTCTTGAAGGAATCAATTTCTGATCGATCAACGCACACATTTCCTATGACTACCCATCCCAAGTCCAGTCTCTGGGCGTATGGTGCATAGTCAGGCCCATTACACTGCTGTCGCACCTTGTGTACCCTTAGATTGTCTCTGCCGAGCAGGAGTAGAATCTCTGCGTTATTGTCCAGAGGTGGGATAACACTAGCGAGGTGTCTTAGGTGTGGTTGATGAAATGCAGCTTCTGGGGTAGGAATTTCATTCCTGTGGCTGGGTATTTGGTCACATTCAACGAGTGTTGGTAGAGGTATTTCAGTCTTCCCATTGATAGGAGAAGCAATGAATCCCTGGGCTCTTCTGCCGCTAGTCTCAATGCGACCTGAGCAGGTGTTCAAGGTGTAGGGTTCTGATGGTCCATTAATTCCGAAGGCTTCAAAGAATTTGGTTCCTGCTAGGGACCGGTTGCTTTGGTCGTCTATGATGGCATACACCTTCATTGCCTTTTCTGGATGTCCCTCGGGATAAACCTTGATGAGGCATATTCGGGCACAACATTTCTGTGTTTGGCCCTCTCCACATACCTCTGAGCATGAGCAGGAGACGGCTGTGGTGGTGTCAGTCTGATTCTTGGACTCCCCGCCATGACTTGGAGTGGGAGTGGTGATGACTGCAGCCGGTGTGTCTCTAGCTACCTGGGTTGGGTGCATGGCTGAAACGTGTTTTTCACTATGACACTCCTCACACTTGACAATGGATTTACAGTCCTTGGCCATGTGTTCAAGTGATGCGCAGCATTTGAAACAGATCCCAAGCTCGGTGAGGACTTTCTTGCGCTCCTGTAGGGTTTTGGATCTAAACCCTCTGCACTTGTTCAGTGAGTGCGTTTTTTTATGGATGGGACATTCTTGATTGAAAGACTTATCTCGTGATGAGATGGTGTTCTGTTTATCTGTGCGTGCTGCAGGTGATGGTAGCTCAGTCTTCCTTACAGTGTTCTTACAGTGTTCTTAATGTCTCTGCGTTTGTGTATGGCACCTTCATACCTTGATGATGTTGCAGCTGCCGAAGTGTTGAACTCTAGGAAGTCGAGGCTGGGGTCGTTCCTCATCTGGGCCTGCTCGTCAATGAACTTGCAGAACTGAATAAATAGGGGAAAGGTGACGTCATTCATTCTTTTGTACCTTGAGACTGACGTTGCCCATTTCTCCTGCAGACTGTATGGCAGCTTCACCACGATTGGGTTCACTCCATGGGCTGTATCCAGGTAGCACAGCCCAGACAGACGAGGGTCTCTTTTGGCGAGCTCCAGCTCCATGAGCAGATCACTTAGGTCTTGAAGCTTGTGGACTTCTTTAAGGTTGATCTTTGGGATGTCCTGCAGTCTCTTGAATAGGGCTTTCTCTATTGCTTCTGCGCTGCCAAAGGTGCGTTCCATTCTCTGCCATGCAGCAGCGAGACCTGCTTCTGCTTGTCCCACGTAGACGGTTCTGAGGTTCTTGATACGGTTTGTAGAGCCTGGGCCCAACCACTTGATCAGGAGGTCGAGCTCCTGTTCCGCAGTGAAGTTGAGATTTGCGATGGCTGCCTTGAAAGTTGCTTTCCAGGCCCTGTAGCTCTCTGCACGATCATCGAATTTCGTGAGACTAGTGTTGATTAGCTCTCTGCTCACCATGAACCTGAGAGAGAGGGGAGCCAGCACGATCTGAAATTGGCATGCATCATATAAAAAGTGAAAATTCACAGATTTATTCCAACTGTACTACAATAAAAAAAAAATGAGATTTTTAGCAAATAATTGATCAATTTTTTGAGCCACCCCTGCCAACGTCACGGCAAATCTCAATAGGGGGGTCCTACTCTACATTCTGTATTTCATGTGCCATGCGGCCTCCTAGATAAAGTTAAAAGCAGAACCATACTAGAGCACACATACCTGTAACCTGTATATAACCGCTTCTATGTTGCAAAAAAGGCACTTGTGGATAGAGACCAGCCCAGGTCCCAGCATGTGGAGCAAGCTCTACACATACCAGGACTATATCAGAACTGATCCTCCCAGTGCCAAACAGCAACCATTGATAAAGGCGGACAAGATCCAAGATGGTGCTTAATTAGCATTGCCTGTGGAAAGGGGTGAGGTAACTGAATCTGAACAGCTACCAACAGGAGGAATACATAGCAAACCAAAATCAGGCGTGCATGGCATGGTGGTGACCGGCCACCAGAATTTGTAGCATAACTACGACCAAACAGAGAGAGAGGGGAGCCAGCACGATCTGAAATTGGCATGCATCATATAAAAAGTGAAAATTCACAGATTTATTCCAACTGTACTACAATAAAAAAAAAATGAGATTTTTAGCAAATAATTGATCAGTTCTGATATAGTCCTGGTGTGTGTAGAGCTTGCTCCACATGCTGGGACCTGGGCTGGTCTCTATCCACAAGTGCCTTTTTTGCAACATGGAAGCGGCTATATACAGGTTACAGGTATGTGTGCTCCATTATGGTTCTGCTTTTAACTCTATCTAGGAGGCCGCATGGCACATGAAATACAGAATGTAGAGTAGGACCCCCCTATTGAGATTTGCCGTGACGTTGGCAGGGGTGGCTCAAAAAATTGATCAATTATTTGCTAAAAATCTCATTTTTTTATTATAGTACAGTTGGAATAAATTTGTGAATTTTCACTTTTTATATGATGCATGCCAATTTCAGATCGTGCTGGTTCCCTTTTTTTCACCATGAACCTGACAAACTCAGACATATCTGATTTCTCACCACTTGTTGCCACGACGACTCGTGATGCCCCTGGGGCGTATGGGCTGCCTGGCATGAATGGATGAGATGTTCCCGGGTAAAATGACGTTGCTGCAGGGTTGAGCTGTGGTTTAGCCTCTGTAGATTCTGATGACCGCTGCTTGAGCTGTGGAAGTGGGTCAGGAAACACTTGGTTGCCATCTTGCTGTGGTGGCTGTGTTTGAGAGGGCACCTCTTGGTGACTGTTATTAATTTGCTCGGGTGCTTTAGGTGGCACTGGCACTGGTAGAGGTAAGTTGGAGGTTTCGGTGTTGTCGGCTTGGATGGTACTGCAAACCGGGGTTGCTACAGGTAACTGATTCAGTACATAGTCTCTTGTGCGATCAACTGGATTGTCTGCTTCCAGTGGTGGCGAGTGAGCTGGATCAGGACCTTGGATCAATGCTTGCTCAAGTAGTCTCACTTTAGCTAGCGCAACTTCCTCTTCCATCTGTGACCGAAGAATCTTTATCCGAGCCTCCGCTTCTGCCCTTTTGGCTTCCGCTTTAGCAGCTTCTGCTTTTGCATGGGCTTCTGCTTTAGCGGCTTCTGCTTTTGCAAGGGCTTCTGCTTTAGCAGCTTCTGCTTTTGCAAGGGCTTCTGCTTCTGCCCTTTTGGCTTCTGCTTTAGCAGCTTCTGCTTTTGCAAGGCCTTCTGCTTCTGCCCTTTTGGCTTCTGCTTTAGCGGCTTCTGCTTCTGTCCTTTTGGCTTCTTCCTTTACTTCTCTTTCTGTGAAGGAACGTCTCACCTTGGATTCCTCTGCTCTTATGCGGGCCTCTAGTATCCTGTCGCTCAGGGCTGAGCTTCTTGAGGATGATGACCCGGATGACCGAGAGGAACGTCTAGATGAGGTTGATCGGTGTGATCTGGTTTCTTGCTGGTGAGAGATACGGTGTTCGGCCTTGTCTATGGCATCTTGCACCTTGGCATCTCTTTCATTGTTTACCTCTTCTGCCTTGCTCAGGTCTGAAAGAGCTTCATCAATTTTAGAGTCTTTTAGAAAGGTAATGTACCTTGTTGACAGTCTCTTGTATCTTTCATGAGCTGTGTTCAGCCGTTCCAGAGCGGCTTGTAAGCATGCGGCATCACCTGATGAGGATTCAAGTCTTGACATGTAATAGGTGACTCGTTCCCACTGTTCTTCCAGGTATTCACATAGCTCATCTTTCATAGTGTGATAGTTTTCAGCGGCCTTTATCGTGGGTTTGGAAGAGCGCTTCGGTCGGACAACTTGGTCTGCTGAAAGCATGGGCTCTGCCTCCTGGGCTTCATAATGGACAGTATCAGATTGTATTTGCTCTGTTTCAGCAGTGGGGAACTGTCCAAGGTCTTTTTCAGCCATTTTGATTTAAGGTGTACTGTCTCTTTAAGAAACTTGACTTTTGAATAGGGGTCCAAAAATCGTTGTGCAGCTCCGTAAGGACTCCCTGATGAGATTCCCAAGGTGTCTTCAGTAAAACTTGGGGTTCGCAGTGCAGCGATGTGCAGTAATGAGGTATAATGTACTGCAAGTCTATAGAAGGAGTATAGCAAGAGAGAAACAGCAGGTGCATAAACTGTCCCTTTACAATGCAAGCAGAGGTGACACAGGACGTGGCAGATGGGAGAGCTTCCCCTTAGGCTTGTCCAGGCATGCACTGTGCAGGCAGACTAGTGCACAAGGCTTGTTGCTAGGCAGATTACAGGGGAAGTTACAGGGCTCTTAGGGATCTGTAGCCGGGATATTGAGCTCTTAAGCAGCCTTCTGACTGTTCTGTCCCCACTTAAAGGCGATGGAAGGTGCGTAGTTGTGAGAGGTTGTGAGAGTCTTACCTTCGTTTTTCCTATAGGTGGGGCAGACAAGACCAGAGCGCTCCAGAGTGAAACATGCACATGCTGAGATGAAACAATGGTGGTTTATTTTCTCCAAAGGTTAGGACATGCAGAGTGCAGTAATCCAAGTACTTGGCATTGTAATTCTCCAGTGATGCTTGCCTCTGTAGCTACTACGTGGTCAGAAGACTTTGCTCCTAGTAGCTCCTATAAGGGATCTTGCTCTCACAAAAGCTCTGGCTGCAATGAACATCCCAGGAAGTGATGCAAGAGGGTCATCAGACACTCCCATGGGCTGGGCAAAAGAAACAGAGGAGCTGAAAAGTCTGACCAGTAGATGGCAGCAGAGACAGGCATGAAAAACATTAAATAACAGTTTTAACTAAGACAAATAGAAACAGCACAAATATATATGACTGGCTGACTAGGGATGAGCGAACCCGAGCACCCACGACATCTGTAGCGCCCCTGAGACCCTCAGGGCACTACAGGGAAGTGCATCCTCTTGGGAATGCAGGACCTACCCCTGGGACCTGGAGTATCAGTGCCTTTTCCATCAAAACACAATCTAAATCCTAGTTCTCCTCTCCACACTGGGTATGGAGGGCTAACCATGTAAGGGGATGGTCGCCATGGGAACAAGTCCCTGGGTATAGCCAGCCTGGTGGGAGGGGTCAGTCAGAGTGGAGTCTTGAGTCGAGTAGCACGTAGGAGAGGTGTGCGGACGTGCCTGAGCTGGGTCCGTGTAACGGTGACCCCGGGAGCACAGGAGAGAGGTCGCCAGGTCGGGTACCGGAGATACCGCTGGGACTGGAACACGCACGGGGCACAGGGCCCTAGGTCAAGCACAAGTTTTACACTGTTTGGCAAATACCTGCCCGGTGAGGACACCTCCATGGACTTCACCGAACCAAATAATCCGGGGGCATCAGCAGTAAACTAGGATTGAGGTTTGGACACTTACCTCACCGCAGGGTCCGCACTGCCCGCCGTACGGAGAAGGAGACTGTACTCCACAAGGGACACTCGGGGTCCCCAAACGCTCCACGCTACGGGGACCCAACCAACAGGGAGTGCCGGGGACAGAGCAACCTGGGTCACTACATTGGCACTGGTCCTCCGGGGACCTGAACCAGCAACCCCTGGGTCCACACTGAGTAGAGACTGTTAAAGACAACCTGGTGTGGTCTCCGTTATTGCCCCTCTAAATCTCCCAGGCACTGCCCTGCCTGTGGAGGGCCTACCATCACAGCTGCCACTACCACCAGCCCTGGGAGTACCCACATTGAGCAGCGGTGGTTCTCCATCCCTAACCGCGACGCGCAGGTGGCGTCACGTGACAAAAACTCTTATCTCCCCTGTAACTACCTACCATTAACAAAAGGGTCCCAGAGCACGGGACCGGACAAAGGCCACCAGAGTGACATTCCCATTTGTTACTGCCCGGGACTGAGTATCCCCTTCTCTGGGCGCTACACATCCATTTCACAGCTCACCTCCTCCTCCTGTACAATGACTGATAACATGTCTATATACAGTAGATAACACAGGATCCACCATTTACAATAGGTGATGTCACAGCTCACCTCCATATTTCTAAACATTGATCTCTGCAGAGGTCACAGAGCATGCCCACAACACTCTGTTTTTTTGCAATCCATAGGTGATGGTCACAGCTCACCTTCTCCCTCTCCCTGGTCACAGAGCAATGATCACTCTCTTAAAGCAGTTAATGAATATCTCCATGTGGCTGCTGTAAAGTAGATCTGTAAATGCTGTTAGGGCAAGATGGCCGCCCCCATAATGATGTACAGCACATGGCATACAAAGTTTATTGCACAGTTTATAATTTCCCAGTATTGTGGATCTATAAGGATTGTTGCTGCTTTGGGGTTCAGTCATCATTACATTGACACAACACAAATATTGGGGTCACTCACCGAGGGATCTCTTGATGAGGTTTATCGCGATCTCTAAATCTTCCTCCCAGTAATCAGCTCCTGTCTGTGTGACACAAAGGAGACATGATGGTTATTGTGGGGGTCACAGGGTCCGGAGGGGACACAACAGGGCAACGACTGGTTCAACAAACTGTAAACAGGCCGAAAAACGGCCAATACCGCAGAGGTTACATGTCTAAAGGGGAGCCACGTAATGCAGGAGCCCCAGTGTACTGACCCCAATGCCCTGAGCCCAAACACCCCGAATCACAGTGCCCTGAGCCCCATATCCTGAAGCCTAGTATTCTGAGCCCCAAAGTTCTGAATTGCAGTGCCCTGAGCCCCAATGTCATGTCCCAACTCACAGTGCCCTGAGACCCAATATCCTGAACCCCAGTATCCTGAACCTAAACATCATGAACCCCAGTGGTCTGAGCCCCAAAGCCCTGAGCCGAAGTGCCCTGAGCCCCAACACCCCGAATCACAGGGCCCTGAGCCCGATATCCTGAACCCCAGTATTCTGAGCTCAAAAGTCCTGAGTCACAATGCCCCAAGCCCCAATATCCTGTACCCCAGTGTCCTGAGCCCAAAATATCCTGAGCCTCAATGTCATGTCCCGAATCACAGTGCTCTGAGACCCAATATACTGAACTACAATATCCTGAGCTCCAATATCCTGAACCCCAGTGTTCTGAACCCCAATGTCCCACACCCGAGTGTGCTGAGCCCCATCATCCCAATTCACAGTACCCTGAGCCCCAATATCCTAAACCCCAGTGTGCTGAGCCCCAATGTCCTGACCTCAGTGCCCTAAGCGCCAACGTCCCAAATCCCAATGCCCTGAGCTCAAATGTCCCAAACTCCAGTGCCCTGAGCCCCAACATCCAGAACCCCAGTACCCTGAGCCCCAATGTCCTGTTGTCAGATATTTTGTAACACAGAGCATTGTCTACACTGATACATTGTAATAACCCAGCAGGGGGCGGTGTGTGCAGGGGGCGGTGTGTGCAGGGGGCTGTGTGTGCAGGGGGCTGTGTGTGCAGGGGGCAGTGTGTGCAGGGGCCAGTATCTGCAGAAGGTTGTGCCTGTGTGGCGCACCTGAGGCTTCCGTCGCCACAGAGATATTGCACCTCAGCCAGAGGTGTGATGTCCCATCCTGGGTAAGAATGAGGTCATATGCTGGTCCATAGACTAAAACTTGCACATACCAATTGATAGGCATACACTGGGTCAGGGATAGTGGCAGTTACCCCCATAGATGTATTCATGGGGCCATAAGTCCCATTTCTGGTCCCAATAGTGTGGGTGGGGCCTAGTCAGTGGGTGTGTGGGAGGAGTCAGAAAGTGTGAGTAAATAAGGGAACCAGGAAGTTCAAGTCTAGTCAGTCTGTCAGTAGAAGCAGAGGAGTGAAGTCTAGAGGAGGAGAGGGAGGTAGTTACCTCAGGAGAGTGAAGGAGTAAAAGTCTGAGGAGAAAGTGACAGAAGGAAGTTCCTGGTGGAGATCCTGGGGTCTAGTTAGGCCCAGGTGACACCGAGCAAGAAAGGATCCCAGGGCCACGGAAGGGCATATTGGCTCGTGACCTGTTCCACAGGAAGATCTGGTGGAGGGATCTGGCTGCATTCGGGGACGGTCCCTAGACTGAGGGAAGAAAGACAATTCCTCATAAAGTAACACCGAAGGCCGAGGGTGGTTGCAAGCGCCCGGGGCCACAACCCACCACAGATCCCCGGTGAAGGGAGCAAGATACAACTACGGTTAGCCCCCTTTGTACAGGGCCTGTCGTGGAGGCCGAGACCAGTTCAACTAATAGAGTCAAGGCTAAGAAGTCAGTCAGGAAAGAGACACAGGAAGGGTGCACCGGTATTGACCTCTGAACTTCCCGGGATCGGCAGAGGCACCTGACAGTGGATCCCAGCATACTGTGGGCAACCGGTTTTGCTAGCACCTGGACTCAGAAACAGTGAGTAAAGACCCTAACTGCAAACCCTGTGTCGTCTGCTTTATCCTGCACTGCACCTACAACACCATAGACGTTATCAAGCACCAAAGGTTGCCCCGGGGTACCCGCTCTACCTGTGGAGAGCAAGAAACACCTCAGCTGCCATAACACCAGCCCCAGAGGTCCCTTCCAACAGCTGCGGCTCCATAGCTGCAAATTACCACGGGTGGCGTCACGAATCTTATATAAACTTTAACACTATCATCACCCCCAATACCGCCACATTAACTGACCCCACCAGGGACACGGAAACGGGCCCCGCCATCGCTGACTACACCGGACTAGTCCGGCCCGACACCGAGTCACCTAAGGCCATGGGGTGGGCGAGTCACCTACAGGGGGCTGTGTGAGGAATTGGGTGTCATGTATGTGGCGCCCCTGACCTGGTCAGGCACCACAGAGTATTGCACCCATGCGGGGACAATGCTTCCAGGTAATCTCCAAAGGCCAGGATGAGGTGCACACACAAACATATAGTGACCAGGCCTCCCACATTACCAGAGGGGACCCTTGGGTAGCCATAAGGAGTTAACTTTCAATTCCCAGCTAGGGGTGTGTTCAGGGGCTGGTTGCTAGGAAGCAGGGCAGAGAGAGAGAGGAAGAGGGGAGTCTGGAGGAAGAAGTTGAAGTGTGAGGAAGCAGGGCAGAGGAGCTCTAGAGTGTGAGACAGGTCCTGAGGAGTGCAGTAGCTGAAAGCGGGGGAGAAAGGAGTACCGTGGGTCGGCCTGAAAATCATCCAGAGAGAAGGGTGGCTGAGTACGGAGATCCCGGTATCCGAGCACACAAGGGGAACTAGGTCCCCAGTACAGGCAGCAGATCATCCAGAGCTGCTTAACCTACAGGTGGGGGGGGGTACTTCATGCCCTCACCACGACTACACAGAGCTTGAGCCAAGCAGCAATCACCAGGCCCATAAGGGGACAGGGCCAGAAGCCATCCCACCAAGGCCACGCTGCCGGCAGACGAGCCAGAGAGAGGGGAGCAGGGTGGTAACAGCTTCCCTGGAGGGGTCCTACCACGCTTCAAGCAAAGGATCCTCCTAAAACAGAAAGAGTGCAAGGAAGGCGAGTGGACAGCTACCCTCAGAACGGCCTCCTGGAATTCCTGGTTCAACCTGGTTATCACAGTGTCGCCCGGGCATCTCACCGTGACCTCCAAACAGTGAGTAAACACGTTGAAAGACTTCTTGGACTGTGTTTGAGTCATTCTGCGACCTGTGGTCCCACACACATACACCGGGGCCTGGGGCTTGCCTCACTCTCAGGGGGCTAATATACTGACTGCACCCACCATCAGCCCCAGGCATCCCTTAATCTGCAGTGGCGGTCCCCGCTGACCGCAATACTGAGAGTGGCGTCACGACAATCCTAAAAGAAGGTTCCCTACCTGTGACCAGACTGTTCCATCCACGTGGAGTCCCTGAAGGTACTGCACCGACCCACACTTGCGGGGCTTCACATCTTCTGGCATATTATATATAAGAATAAGGCTGCACATCAAACTTAGATAATGGTATAATGCCTCAAGCATATGGAAAAATATTGGAATATACAATGAAAAATGCTACTTGCTAATTTGAACATGTGAATAATGAATTGCATACCTGCTATGAATATTAGGAAAAAGGAGATATTTAGCAATCGCATTGATCAATGTAACTGAGCCCCAAAACCTCGTCAAGGTATATCTCTATATTGGGGTCCCTAGCTCTGTGACCCTAACTGTGTGTCATCTCATTGCAATTAAAAACTGCTATGGGTGGAGAGGGGTAACTAAGGACTTTCTTATATAGGAGATGGAAAAAACATGGCCGAAAGGGGCGGAGCTGTGTTCACATTCAGAAAAAAAACTACATATAACTGAATAGGATAACTGAAGTGAGCACTAATATATATATATATGAGTGCAAGCCAAAAATACATACTATATATAAGAATAAGGCTGCACATCAAACTTAGATAATGGTATAATGCCTCAAGCATATGGAAAAATATTGGAATATACAATGAAAAATGCTACTTGCTAATTTGAACATGTGAATAATGAATTGCATACCTGCTATGAATATTAGGAAAAAGGAGATATTTAGCAATCGCATTGATCAATGTAACTGAGCCCCAAAACCTCGTCAAGGTATATCTCTATATTGGGGTCCCTAGCTCTGTGACCCTAACTGTGTGTCATCTCATTGCAATTAAAAACTGCTATGGGTGGAGAGGGGTAACTAAGGACTTTCTTATATAGGAGATGGAAAAAACATGGCCGAAAGGGGCGGAGCTGTGTTCACATTCAGAAAAAAAACTACATATAACTGAATAGGATAACTGAAGTGAGCACTAATATATATATATGAGTGCAAGCCAAAAATACATACTATATATAAGAATAAGGCTGCACATCAAACTTAGATAATGGTATAATGCCTCAAGCATATGGAAAAATATTGGAATATACAATGAAAAATGCTACTTGCTAATTTGAACATGTGAATAATGAATTGCATACCTGCTATGAATATTAGGAAAAAGGAGATATTTAGCAATCGCATTGATCAATGTAACTGAGCCCCAAAACCTCGTCAAGGTATATCTCTATATTGGGGTCCCTAGCTCTGTGACCCTAACTGTGTGTCATCTCATTGCAATTAAAAACTGCTATGGGTGGAGAGGGGTAACTAAGGACTTTCTTATATAGGAGATGGAAAAAACATGGCCGAAAGGGGCGGAGCTGTGTTCACATTCAGAAAAAAAACTACATATAACTGAATAGGATAACTGAAGTGAGCACTAATATATATATATGAGTGCAAGCCAAAAATACATACTATATATAAGAATAAGGCTGCACATCAAACTTAGATAATGGTATAATGCCTCAAGCATATGGAAAAATATTGGAATATACAATGAAAAATGCTACTTGCTAATTTGAACATGTGAATAATGAATTGCATACCTGCTATGAATATTAGGAAAAAGGAGATATTTAGCAATCGCATTGATCAATGTAACTGAGCCCCAAAACCTCGTCAAGGTATATCTCTATATTGGGGTCCCTAGCTCTGTGACCCTAACTGTGTGTCATCTCATTGCAATTAAAAACTGCTATGGGTGGAGAGGGGTAACTAAGGACTTTCTTATATAGGAGATGGAAAAAACATGGCCGAAAGGGGCGGAGCTGTGTTCACATTCAGAAAAAAAACTACATATAACTGAATAGGATAACTGAAGTGAGCACTAATATATATATATGAGTGCAAGCCAAAAATACATACTATATATAAGAATAAGGCTGCACATCAAACTTAGATAATGGTATAATGCCTCAAGCATATGGAAAAATATTGGAATATACAATGAAAAATGCTACTTGCTAATTTGAACATGTGAATAATGAATTGCATACCTGCTATGAATATTAGGAAAAAGGAGATATTTAGCAATCGCATTGATCAATGTAACTGAGCCCCAAAACCTCGTCAAGGTATATCTCTATATTGGGGTCCCTAGCTCTGTGACCCTAACTGTGTGTCATCTCATTGCAATTAAAAACTGCTATGGGTGGAGAGGGGTAACTAAGGACTTTCTTATATAGGAGATGGAAAAAACATGGCCGAAAGGGGCGGAGCTGTGTTCACATTCAGAAAAAAAACTACATATAACTGAATAGGATAACTGAAGTGAGCACTAATATATATATATGAGTGCAAGCCAAAAATACATACTATATATAAGAATAAGGCTGCACATCAAACTTAGATAATGGTATAATGCCTCAAGCATATGGAAAAATATTGGAATATACAATGAAAAATGCTACTTGCTAATTTGAACATGTGAATAATGAATTGCATACCTGCTATGAATATTAGGAAAAAGGAGATATTTAGCAATCGCATTGATCAATGTAACTGAGCCCCAAAACCTCGTCAAGGTATATCTCTATATTGGGGTCCCTAGCTCTGTGACCCTAACTGTGTGTCATCTCATTGCAATTAAAAACTGCTATGGGTGGAGAGGGGTAACTAAGGACTTTCTTATATAGGAGATGGAAAAAACATGGCCGAAAGGGGCGGAGCTGTGTTCACATTCAGAAAAAAAACTACATATAACTGAATAGGATAACTGAAGTGAGCACTAATATATATATATGAGTGCAAGCCAAAAATACATACTATATATAAGAATAAGGCTGCACATCAAACTTAGATAATGGTATAATGCCTCAAGCATATGGAAAAATATTGGAATATACAATGAAAAATGCTACTTGCTAATTTGAACATGTGAATAATGAATTGCATACCTGCTATGAATATTAGGAAAAAGGAGATATTTAGCAATCGCATTGATCAATGTAACTGAGCCCCAAAACCTCGTCAAGGTATATCTCTATATTGGGGTCCCTAGCTCTGTGACCCTAACTGTGTGTCATCTCATTGCAATTAAAAACTGCTATGGGTGGAGAGGGGTAACTAAGGACTTTCTTATATAGGAGATGGAAAAAACATGGCCGAAAGGGGCGGAGCTGTGTTCACATTCAGAAAAAAAACTACATATAACTGAATAGGATAACTGAAGTGAGCACTAATATATATATATGAGTGCAAGCCAAAAATACATACTATATATAAGAATAAGGCTGCACATCAAACTTAGATAATGGTATAATGCCTCAAGCATATGGAAAAATATTGGAATATACAATGAAAAATGCTACTTGCTAATTTGAACATGTGAATAATGAATTGCATACCTGCTATGAATATTAGGAAAAAGGAGATATTTAGCAATCGCATTGATCAATGTAACTGAGCCCCAAAACCTCGTCAAGGTATATCTCTATATTGGGGTCCCTAGCTCTGTGACCCTAACTGTGTGTCATCTCATTGCAATTAAAAACTGCTATGGGTGGAGAGGGGTAACTAAGGACTTTCTTATATAGGAGATGGAAAAAACATGGCCGAAAGGGGCGGAGCTGTGTTCACATTCAGAAAAAAAACTACATATAACTGAATAGGATAACTGAAGTGAGCACTAATATATATATATGAGTGCAAGCCAAAAATACATACTATATATAAGAATAAGGCTGCACATCAAACTTAGATAATGGTATAATGCCTCAAGCATATGGAAAAATATTGGAATATACAATGAAAAATGCTACTTGCTAATTTGAACATGTGAATAATGAATTGCATACCTGCTATGAATATTAGGAAAAAGGAGATATTTAGCAATCGCATTGATCAATGTAACTGAGCCCCAAAACCTCGTCAAGGTATATCTCTATATTGGGGTCCCTAGCTCTGTGACCCTAACTGTGTGTCATCTCATTGCAATTAAAAACTGCTATGGGTGGAGAGGGGTAACTAAGGACTTTCTTATATAGGAGATGGAAAAAACATGGCCGAAAGGGGCGGAGCTGTGTTCACATTCAGAAAAAAAACTACATATAACTGAATAGGATAACTGAAGTGAGCACTAATATATATATATGAGTGCAAGCCAAAAATACATACTATATATAAGAATAAGGCTGCACATCAAACTTAGATAATGGTATAATGCCTCAAGCATATGGAAAAATATTGGAATATACAATGAAAAATGCTACTTGCTAATTTGAACATGTGAATAATGAATTGCATACCTGCTATGAATATTAGGAAAAAGGAGATATTTAGCAATCGCATTGATCAATGTAACTGAGCCCCAAAACCTCGTCAAGGTATATCTCTATATTGGGGTCCCTAGCTCTGTGACCCTAACTGTGTGTCATCTCATTGCAATTAAAAACTGCTATGGGTGGAGAGGGGTAACTAAGGACTTTCTTATATAGGAGATGGAAAAAACATGGCCGAAAGGGGCGGAGCTGTGTTCACATTCAGAAAAAAAACTACATATAACTGAATAGGATAACTGAAGTGAGCACTAATATATATATATGAGTGCAAGCCAAAAATACATACTATATATAAGAATAAGGCTGCACATCAAACTTAGATAATGGTATAATGCCTCAAGCATATGGAAAAATATTGGAATATACAATGAAAAATGCTACTTGCTAATTTGAACATGTGAATAATGAATTGCATACCTGCTATGAATATTAGGAAAAAGGAGATATTTAGCAATCGCATTGATCAATGTAACTGAGCCCCAAAACCTCGTCAAGGTATATCTCTATATTGGGGTCCCTAGCTCTGTGACCCTAACTGTGTGTCATCTCATTGCAATTAAAAACTGCTATGGGTGGAGAGGGGTAACTAAGGACTTTCTTATATAGGAGATGGAAAAAACATGGCCGAAAGGGGCGGAGCTGTGTTCACATTCAGAAAAAAAACTACATATAACTGAATAGGATAACTGAAGTGAGCACTAATATATATATATGAGTGCAAGCCAAAAATACATACTATATATAAGAATAAGGCTGCACATCAAACTTAGATAATGGTATAATGCCTCAAGCATATGGAAAAATATTGGAATATACAATGAAAAATGCTACTTGCTAATTTGAACATGTGAATAATGAATTGCATACCTGCTATGAATATTAGGAAAAAGGAGATATTTAGCAATCGCATTGATCAATGTAACTGAGCCCCAAAACCTCGTCAAGGTATATCTCTATATTGGGGTCCCTAGCTCTGTGACCCTAACTGTGTGTCATCTCATTGCAATTAAAAACTGCTATGGGTGGAGAGGGGTAACTAAGGACTGTATAATAAGTATGTATTTTTGGCTTGCACTCATATATATATATTAGTGCTCACTTCAGTTATCCTATTCAGTTATATGTAGTTTTTTTTCTGAATGTGAACACAGCTCCGCCCCTTTCGGCCATGTTTTTTCCATCTCCTATATAAGAAAGTCCTTAGTTACCCCTCTCCACCCATAGCAGTTTTTAATTGCAATGAGATGACACACAGTTAGGGTCACAGAGCTAGGGACCCCAATATAGAGATATACCTTGACGAGGTTTTGGGGCTCAGTTACATTGATCAATGCGATTGCTAAATATCTCCTTTTTCCTAATATTCATAGCAGGTATGCAATTCATTATTCACATGTTCAAATTAGCAAGTAGCATTTTTCATTGTATATTCCAATATTTTTCCATATGCTTGAGGCATTATACCATTATCTAAGTTTGATGTGCAGCCTTATTCTTATATATAGTATGTATTTTTGGCTTGCACTCATATATATATATTAGTGCTCACTTCAGTTATCCTATTCAGTTATATGTAGTTTTTTTTCTGAATGTGAACACAGCTCCGCCCCTTTCGGCCATGTTTTTTCCATCTCCTATATAAGAAAGTCCTTAGTTACCCCTCTCCACCCATAGCAGTTTTTAATTGCAATGAGATGACACACAGTTAGGGTCACAGAGCTAGGGACCCCAATATAGAGATATACCTTGACGAGGTTTTGGGGCTCAGTTACATTGATCAATGCGATTGCTAAATATCTCCTTTTTCCTAATATTCATAGCAGGTATGCAATTCATTATTCACATGTTCAAATTAGCAAGTAGCATTTTTCATTGTATATTCCAATATTTTTCCATATGCTTGAGGCATTATACCATTATCTAAGTTTGATGTGCAGCCTTATTCTTATATATAGTATGTATTTTTGGCTTGCACTCATATATATATATTAGTGCTCACTTCAGTTATCCTATTCAGTTATATGTAGTTTTTTTTCTGAATGTGAACACAGCTCCGCCCCTTTCGGCCATGTTTTTTCCATCTCCTATATAAGAAAGTCCTTAGTTACCCCTCTCCACCCATAGCAGTTTTTAATTGCAATGAGATGACACACAGTTAGGGTCACAGAGCTAGGGACCCCAATATAGAGATATACCTTGACGAGGTTTTGGGGCTCAGTTACATTGATCAATGCGATTGCTAAATATCTCCTTTTTCCTAATATTCATAGCAGGTATGCAATTCATTATTCACATGTTCAAATTAGCAAGTAGCATTTTTCATTGTATATTCCAATATTTTTCCATATGCTTGAGGCATTATACCATTATCTAAGTTTGATGTGCAGCCTTATTCTTATATATAGTATGTATTTTTGGCTTGCACTCATATATATATATTAGTGCTCACTTCAGTTATCCTATTCAGTTATATGTAGTTTTTTTTCTGAATGTGAACACAGCTCCGCCCCTTTCGGCCATGTTTTTTCCATCTCCTATATAAGAAAGTCCTTAGTTACCCCTCTCCACCCATAGCAGTTTTTAATTGCAATGAGATGACACACAGTTAGGGTCACAGAGCTAGGGACCCCAATATAGAGATATACCTTGACGAGGTTTTGGGGCTCAGTTACATTGATCAATGCGATTGCTAAATATCTCCTTTTTCCTAATATTCATAGCAGGTATGCAATTCATTATTCACATGTTCAAATTAGCAAGTAGCATTTTTCATTGTATATTCCAATATTTTTCCATATGCTTGAGGCATTATACCATTATCTAAGTTTGATGTGCAGCCTTATTCTTATATATAGTATGTATTTTTGGCTTGCACTCATATATATATATTAGTGCTCACTTCAGTTATCCTATTCAGTTATATGTAGTTTTTTTTCTGAATGTGAACACAGCTCCGCCCCTTTCGGCCATGTTTTTTCCATCTCCTATATAAGAAAGTCCTTAGTTACCCCTCTCCACCCATAGCAGTTTTTAATTGCAATGAGATGACACACAGTTAGGGTCACAGAGCTAGGGACCCCAATATAGAGATATACCTTGACGAGGTTTTGGGGCTCAGTTACATTGATCAATGCGATTGCTAAATATCTCCTTTTTCCTAATATTCATAGCAGGTATGCAATTCATTATTCACATGTTCAAATTAGCAAGTAGCATTTTTCATTGTATATTCCAATATTTTTCCATATGCTTGAGGCATTATACCATTATCTAAGTTTGATGTGCAGCCTTATTCTTATATATAGTATGTATTTTTGGCTTGCACTCATATATATATATTAGTGCTCACTTCAGTTATCCTATTCAGTTATATGTAGTTTTTTTTTCTGAATGTGAACACAGCTCCGCCCCTTTCGGCCATGTTTTTTCCATCTCCTATATAAGAAAGTCCTTAGTTACCCCTCTCCACCCATAGCAGTTTTTAATTGCAATGAGATGACACACAGTTAGGGTCACAGAGCTAGGGACCCCAATATAGAGATATACCTTGACGAGGTTTTGGGGCTCAGTTACATTGATCAATGCGATTGCTAAATATCTCCTTTTTCCTAATATTCATAGCAGGTATGCAATTCATTATTCACATGTTCAAATTAGCAAGTAGCATTTTTCATTGTATATTCCAATATTTTTCCATATGCTTGAGGCATTATACCATTATCTAAGTTTGATGTGCAGCCTTATTCTTATATATAGTATGTATTTTTGGCTTGCACTCATATATATATATTAGTGCTCACTTCAGTTATCCTATTCAGTTATATGTAGTTTTTTTTCTGAATGTGAACACAGCTCCGCCCCTTTCGGCCATGTTTTTTCCATCTCCTATATAAGAAAGTCCTTAGTTACCCCTCTCCACCCATAGCAGTTTTTAATTGCAATGAGATGACACACAGTTAGGGTCACAGAGCTAGGGACCCCAATATAGAGATATACCTTGACGAGGTTTTGGGGCTCAGTTACATTGATCAATGCGATTGCTAAATATCTCCTTTTTCCTAATATTCATAGCAGGTATGCAATTCATTATTCACATGTTCAAATTAGCAAGTAGCATTTTTCATTGTATATTCCAATATTTTTCCATATGCTTGAGGCATTATACCATTATCTAAGTTTGATGTGCAGCCTTATTCTTATATATAGTATGTATTTTTGGCTTGCACTCATATATATATATTAGTGCTCACTTCAGTTATCCTATTCAGTTATATGTAGTTTTTTTTCTGAATGTGAACACAGCTCCGCCCCTTTCGGCCATGTTTTTTCCATCTCCTATATAAGAAAGTCCTTAGTTACCCCTCTCCACCCATAGCAGTTTTTAATTGCAATGAGATGACACACAGTTAGGGTCACAGAGCTAGGGACCCCAATATAGAGATATACCTTGACGAGGTTTTGGGGCTCAGTTACATTGATCAATGCGATTGCTAAATATCTCCTTTTTCCTAATATTCATAGCAGGTATGCAATTCATTATTCACATGTTCAAATTAGCAAGTAGCATTTTTCATTGTATATTCCAATATTTTTCCATATGCTTGAGGCATTATACCATTATCTAAGTTTGATGTGCAGCCTTATTCTTATATATAGTATGTATTTTTGGCTTGCACTCATATATATATATTAGTGCTCACTTCAGTTATCCTATTCAGTTATATGTAGTTTTTTTTCTGAATGTGAACACAGCTCCGCCCCTTTCGGCCATGTTTTTTCCATCTCCTATATAAGAAAGTCCTTAGTTACCCCTCTCCACCCATAGCAGTTTTTAATTGCAATGAGATGACACACAGTTAGGGTCACAGAGCTAGGGACCCCAATATAGAGATATACCTTGACGAGGTTTTGGGGCTCAGTTACATTGATCAATGCGATTGCTAAATATCTCCTTTTTCCTAATATTCATAGCAGGTATGCAATTCATTATTCACATGTTCAAATTAGCAAGTAGCATTTTTCATTGTATATTCCAATATTTTTCCATATGCTTGAGGCATTATACCATTATCTAAGTTTGATGTGCAGCCTTATTCTTATATATAGTATGTATTTTTGGCTTGCACTCATATATATATATATTAGTGCTCACTTCAGTTATCCTATTCAGTTATATGTAGTTTTTTTTCTGAATGTGAACACAGCTCCGCCCCTTTCGGCCATGTTTTTTCCATCTCCTATATAAGAAAGTCCTTAGTTACCCCTCTCCACCCATAGCAGTTTTTAATTGCAATGAGATGACACACAGTTAGGGTCACAGAGCTAGGGACCCCAATATAGAGATATACCTTGACGAGGTTTTGGGGCTCAGTTACATTGATCAATGCGATTGCTAAATATCTCCTTTTTCCTAATATTCATAGCAGGTATGCAATTCATTATTCACATGTTCAAATTAGCAAGTAGCATTTTTCATTGTATATTCCAATATTTTTCCATATGCTTGAGGCATTATACCATTATCTAAGTTTGATGTGCAGCCTTATTCTTATATATAGTATGTATTTTTGGCTTGCACTCATATATATATATTAGTGCTCACTTCAGTTATCCTATTCAGTTATATGTAGTTTTTTTTCTGAATGTGAACACAGCTCCGCCCCTTTCGGCCATGTTTTTTCCATCTCCTATATAAGAAAGTCCTTAGTTACCCCTCTCCACCCATAGCAGTTTTTAATTGCAATGAGATGACACACAGTTAGGGTCACAGAGCTAGGGACCCCAATATAGAGATATACCTTGACGAGGTTTTGGGGCTCAGTTACATTGATCAATGCGATTGCTAAATATCTCCTTTTTCCTAATATTCATAGCAGGTATGCAATTCATTATTCACATGTTCAAATTAGCAAGTAGCATTTTTCATTGTATATTCCAATATTTTTCCATATGCTTGAGGCATTATACCATTATCTAAGTTTGATGTGCAGCCTTATTCTTATATATAGTATGTATTTTTGGCTTGCACTCATATATATATATTAGTGCTCACTTCAGTTATCCTATTCAGTTATATGTAGTTTTTTTTCTGAATGTGAACACAGCTCCGCCCCTTTCGGCCATGTTTTTTCCATCTCCTATATAAGAAAGTCCTTAGTTACCCCTCTCCACCCATAGCAGTTTTTAATTGCAATGAGATGACACACAGTTAGGGTCACAGAGCTAGGGACCCCAATATAGAGATATACCTTGACGAGGTTTTGGGGCTCAGTTACATTGATCAATGCGATTGCTAAATATCTCCTTTTTCCTAATATTCATAGCAGGTATGCAATTCATTATTCACATGTTCAAATTAGCAAGTAGCATTTTTCATTGTATATTCCAATATTTTTCCATATGCTTGAGGCATTATACCATTATCTAAGTTTGATGTGCAGCCTTATTCTTATATATAGTATGTATTTTTGGCTTGCACTCATATATATATATATTAGTGCTCACTTCAGTTATCCTATTCAGTTATATGTAGTTTTTTTTCTGAATGTGAACACAGCTCCGCCCCTTTCGGCCATGTTTTTTCCATCTCCTATATAAGAAAGTCCTTAGTTACCCCTCTCCACCCATAGCAGTTTTTAATTGCAATGAGATGACACACAGTTAGGGTCACAGAGCTAGGGACCCCAATATAGAGATATACCTTGACGAGGTTTTGGGGCTCAGTTACATTGATCAATGCGATTGCTAAATATCTCCTTTTTCCTAATATTCATAGCAGGTATGCAATTCATTATTCACATGTTCAAATTAGCAAGTAGCATTTTTCATTGTATATTCCAATATTTTTCCATATGCTTGAGGCATTATACCATTATCTAAGTTTGATGTGCAGCCTTATTCTTATATATAGTATGTATTTTTGGCTTGCACTCATATATATATATTAGTGCTCACTTCAGTTATCCTATTCAGTTATATGTAGTTTTTTTTCTGAATGTGAACACAGCTCCGCCCCTTTCGGCCATGTTTTTTCCATCTCCTATATAAGAAAGTCCTTAGTTACCCCTCTCCACCCATAGCAGTTTTTAATTGCAATGAGATGACACACAGTTAGGGTCACAGAGCTAGGGACCCCAATATAGAGATATACCTTGACGAGGTTTTGGGGCTCAGTTACATTGATCAATGCGATTGCTAAATATCTCCTTTTTCCTAATATTCATAGCAGGTATGCAATTCATTATTCACATGTTCAAATTAGCAAGTAGCATTTTTCATTGTATATTCCAATATTTTTCCATATGCTTGAGGCATTATACCATTATCTAAGTTTGATGTGCAGCCTTATTCTTATATATAGTATGTATTTTTGGCTTGCACTCATATATATATATTAGTGCTCACTTCAGTTATCCTATTCAGTTATATGTAGTTTTTTTTCTGAATGTGAACACAGCTCCGCCCCTTTCGGCCATGTTTTTTCCATCTCCTATATAAGAAAGTCCTTAGTTACCCCTCTCCACCCATAGCAGTTTTTAATTGCAATGAGATGACACACAGTTAGGGTCACAGAGCTAGGGACCCCAATATAGAGATATACCTTGACGAGGTTTTGGGGCTCAGTTACATTGATCAATGCGATTGCTAAATATCTCCTTTTTCCTAATATTCATAGCAGGTATGCAATTCATTATTCACATGTTCAAATTAGCAAGTAGCATTTTTCATTGTATATTCCAATATTTTTCCATATGCTTGAGGCATTATACCATTATCTAAGTTTGATGTGCAGCCTTATTCTTATATATAGTATGTATTTTTGGCTTGCACTCATATATATATATTAGTGCTCACTTCAGTTATCCTATTCAGTTATATGTAGTTTTTTTTCTGAATGTGAACACAGCTCCGCCCCTTTCGGCCATGTTTTTTCCATCTCCTATATAAGAAAGTCCTTAGTTACCCCTCTCCACCCATAGCAGTTTTTAATTGCAATGAGATGACACACAGTTAGGGTCACAGAGCTAGGGACCCCAATATAGAGATATACCTTGACGAGGTTTTGGGGCTCAGTTACATTGATCAATGCGATTGCTAAATATCTCCTTTTTCCTAATATTCATAGCAGGTATGCAATTCATTATTCACATGTTCAAATTAGCAAGTAGCATTTTTCATTGTATATTCCAATATTTTTCCATATGCTTGAGGCATTATACCATTATCTAAGTTTGATGTGCAGCCTTATTCTTATATATAGTATGTATTTTTGGCTTGCACTCATATATATATATTAGTGCTCACATCTTCTGGCGTCACGAACAGGATAAGGACTAGACCTGTTCAGACAGGTGACCGTGTGCCTCAGAGGTCCGACCGCAAAAATTGAACCGTCGCCATATTGCCATCTTCAAAAGCGCGCGCTGCAGCCCGCGCGAGGGAGAAGAGCACCGCCCACGAAGAGGTGTGGCCGCCCCAGAATCCCCACAATTCGGAGAGCGTACTGACCCCGGAAGTGGAAAGGGAGCGCGCAGATTTTTGAAGGAAAATGGATGCTGCAGGAGGTAATGCCCCTGGTCAGGGCGACGCAGCCCAAGCGATGCCAGCCCCCGTCGCGCTGGACGCAGCAGCGCCTGGTGCCGGTGCCGCGGTCGCAGCCGCGCCGGCTGAAATCTCCCCCATAATGCCAGTTTCCTTGCTGTATGTCCCAGGAGCGCAATGGCTGCCCCAATACGTCGGTAAAATAGACACGCTGACCGGGTTTAAGAAGAAGATCAGCACCCTGCTAGACATGCACGCGATGACTGGTAAGCAGAGGGCCGCTGTGGTGCTGGGACAATTGACTGAGGCAGCAGAATTGGAAGCTGAGTCCTGGACCAATGATGACCGGAGCGCTGTTGAGACCATCTTTGCCAAACTAGCAGCTGCTTTTGAACACCGCACCGAGGGAGAGCTGAGGACGGACTTCTATAACTGCCGGCAGAAGCCCCAAGATAGCATAAGAGCCTATGCCCTCAGGCTGCAGGCTGCACTGCGGGCTCTCAAGCTGGTGGACCCTGTCAGTGATCAGGAAGGAAACCGGATGATGAAGGAACAATTCTTGCGGGGCCTGCGCTCTCCTGAGGATGGGAAGCAGATGAAGCTGTGGTCCCTGGAACACCCTGACGTGGACTTTGCCATTCTGAAAGACAGGGCAGTGAAGGCACTCCAACCTCCTGTGGACACAGACCCCGTCGCACCAGCATGGCCTGCCAGTTCCACGGCTGCAGGAGCGGAATCCTCCTCGCAGGCCCTGGTAACTGCAAAAGGACTCAACACGCCAGCAGAGACCATAAATACACTATCCTCCCAGGTGCAACAGCTCACTAAGGACGTCGCACAAATCCTGAAAGCAATGCAGTTGCCCTCAGAGACCAAAGTCCCTCATCGGATCCTGCTAGCTGACAACCCAGAGGACGTCCCTTGGATGCGGAGGAGAAGAGGTCCCCCAACCCGAGGCAGGAGCAGTGATCGCTATGACTCATCTGGACAACCCATCTGTCGTCGTTGCCAGGAGGCAGGACACTATGCAAGGGCCTGTCCTTTAAACGAGCCAAACCTGGGGCCGGGGGCCAGTCCTCAGGATTAAGAAGATCAGGCCCAAGTCGCTGCTGTGATCAGTACGTGGGTGGACGTCCTGTCCTGTCCATCGTCCTGGATGGGATCCCTACCCCGGCGTTATTGGACACCGGCTCTCAGGTCACCACGATCCCGTATGTCCTTTATCGGAGGTTTTGGTCGGACGACGATCTCCGACCACCGGACCCCTCCCTCACCATCTATGCTGCCAACGGACAACCTATAGACCAGATCGGGGTCAAAGAGGTAACCATAAAGGTGGGAAGGCAGGAAATGAAGGGACAAGGACTGATTGTTGTGGACACTGATATTAGAGAAAGGAACCCGCAAATGATTTTAGGCACTAATGTCATAGAAAATTGCCTAGGGGAAGTGTTGTTGTTGCTTCACCAGATTGTTGAAGGTGCTGAGGGCGGGTCGCAAAGAGCCTTGCAAAAGGAGATCCGAATCATTCTGAGGAAGCAACAGGTAAAACAGGCTGGCGGTGAGATTGGTAGTGTACGGGTGATGGATGCAAACCCCATTGTGATACCCCCACGGAGTGAAATGATGATGTGGTGTAGAGCAGCGGTAGGTCTCAGAGGACAAGATTACCAGGCTGTACTAGAGCCCACTCATTCAGACCACTGGCCCACGATTCTGACAGCCAGGGGGGTAGTTGATGTACACAAGGGACGAGTGCCTGTACGAGTGTTGAACTGTGGGGAGGAGGAAGCCAGACTACCAAGGTACGCTACCATAGCCAAACTGTTTACATGCTCAGATGACGCCATAACACCTGTAGGTCCCCTGACACAAGCTGACTCAAAAGAGGACGAGACCTCCCAAAAGCAGTTAGAGGACTGGTGGCAGAAACTCCACGTGGGGACTGACTCTACACCCGTCTACCAGAAACATGGGGTTTACAGGGTCGTGCAGGAATACGAGCAGGTCTTTAGTAAGAACCCACTAGACTTTGGTAGGATCAAAGGGGTGCAACATCACATACCCACAGGCAGTCATCCCCCCATTAAGGAAAGACATAGGCCTATTCCACCAGCCCATTACCAGCGCACAAAGGACATGCTGAAGGACATGAAGGAGGCAGGCGTCATAAGGGACAGTTGCAGCCCCTGGGCGGCTCCCCTGGTCCTGGTAAGAAAGAAGGATGGCACGATGAGGATGTGTGTGGATTACAGACGGATAAATCAGATAACACACAAGGATGCCTACCCTTTGCCAAGGATAGAGGAATCCCTCGCTGCCTTGAAAGCCTCTAACTACTTTTCTACCCTAGATCTTACTAGTGGCTACTGGCAAGTATCTGTAGCAGAAGAAGATCGGGAGAAGACGGCCTTCACCACCCCAATGGGCCTCTGTGAGTTCAACAGCATGCCATTTGGACTCTGCAATGCCCCCGGGACCTTCCAGAGGCTTATGGAATGCTGCCTAGGGCACCTCAACTTTGAAACCGTCCTGCTATACCTGGATGATGTCATCGTGTACTCCAAGACCTACGAGGACCACCTGAAACACCTGGCTGAAGTCTTTGAAGCGCTATCCCGATATGGAATGAAGCTGAAACCATCCAAGTGCCATTTACTGAAGCCAAAGGTCCAGTACCTAGGTCACGTGGTCAGTGCAGAAGGAGTAGCACCGGACCCAGAGAAGGTCACAGTCATCCAGGAATGGCCCACACCTACTACCGTCCGGGAGGTACGTCAGTTCCTTGGCTTGGTAGGCTACTACAGAAGGTTCATCAAGGGCTACACGAAAATGGCAGCGCCTTTGCAAGAGCTCCTGGTAGGCCACCCAAAGAAGAGAGGAAAGATCTCCGGCCCGCCATTTCACTGGGGAGAAGCAGAAGAACACTCCTTCAGACAAATGAAAGGGGCCTTGACGGGTGAAGAGATCCTAGCCTACCCTGACTACGGTCTGCCATTCGTACTGTACACAGATGCCAGTAATGTGGGACTGGGAGCAGTGCTTTCACAGGTGCAGGGAGGCAAAGAGCGTGTGATTGCTTATGCCAGCAGGAAGCTCAGGCCTACTGAAAGAAACCCAGAGAATTATAGCTCATTCAAGCTAGAGTTCCTGGCCATGGTATGGGCTATCACAGAGCGGTTCAAGCACTACCTGGCAGCCACCAAATTCACTGTCTTCACGGACAACAACCCCCTGACCCACTTGGATACTGCTAAATTGGGTGCCATGGAGCAGCGTTGGGTAGCCCGACTGGCGAATTATGACTTTACTGTCAAGTATCGAGCTGGCCGCAAGAACGGCAACGCAGATGCTCTGTCCAGGATGCCTCACCTAGCAGACGAGGGTGAAGATGAAGATGATCTTGAAGAGATTGAGCTGCCAGCGTTCCATCGCCATGGAGCAAAACAGTGTCGGCAGTCGCGTGCCAACCGCCAAGAGGTGACCCTGAACCCACTACCTCACTACAACTGGAAGGAGACCCAGGAAAATGATCCAGCGGTAGGCTTGGTAAAGAAACTGATCAGCCAGCCTGGCGCCAGCCTTGACAAAGGAGCCCCACCTGAGGCACAGTACCTATGGAAGGAGAGGGGTCGATTATTCATCTATCAAGACAAACTTTACAGGAGCATCATTGACCCGAGGACGCATGAGAAGGTGTGGCAAGTGATTGTACCACAGAAGGATACGAGGATGGTGCTAGAAGCCTATCACAATGGTGCAGGCCACTTTGGTTGGAAGAAACTGGAGGCCCTACTTAAAGTAAGATTCTACTGGGTGGGTATGAGATCTGCCCTAGAGAAGTGGTGTCGAAACTGCGGGCCCTGCAATCTTAGAAGAAAAGACCAGCACAGCCAGAGAGCACCACTCCAGCCAATCCAAACTAAACGGCCCCTGGAGATCGTGGCCCTGGACCATGTAAAGTTGGCACCCAGCAGACAAGGCTACAACTACGCTCTCACTATGGTTGACCACTACTCCAGATTCCTGGTGGTAGTACCAGTCAAGGACTTGACAGGTCAGACTGCAGCCAAAGCTTTCCAGACACATTTCTGTCGACCACATGGCTATCCAGATCAAGTGCTCACTGACCAAGGACCAGCCTTTGAAGCTGAAGTGTTTAAGGAGTTTTGTAACCTATACGGCTGCCAGAAGATCCGTACTACGCCTTACCATCCTCAGACCAATGGCATGTGTGAGAAGATGAACCACATCATTCTCGATCTTCTGAAGACGCTCCCACTAGAAGAACGAAGTCAGTGGCCGGAAAAACTGCCCGATCTAGTGGACATGTATAACAACATCCCTGTGAGTTCCACGAACTGCACACCGGCATACCTGATGAGGGCCAGACCAGGGAGATTGCCAGTAGATCTGGAAATGGGAGTTGAGACCCCTGAAGACCATCTACAAGGTGCTGATTGGGATTCCAACCGCCAAGCCCAATACAAGAAAGTACAAGAGTGTGTGGAGCGAAGCCTGACTCAGCAGCGTGAGAAACAAGAAAAGGCCTACAATCGAAAAGCACCTGCTGTTCCTTTGATGCCAGGAGATATAGTTCTCAAAAGAAAGAGAAGACGTCATAAACTTGACAATCACTGGGAAGAAGAACCCTATACTGTGTTACCATCGACGCTTAGCAATGAAAAGACATGCCTTATCAGCAAAGATGGAGGAAAAACAACAGCTGTCGTTTCTAGAGATCGCCTAAAGAAATGTCCTGAACAACTAAGAATCCCTGAAGAAATTCCCAACCCTTTGCCAGTTCAAGAACCAAAAGAAAAGATGATCCATACTGTACTTGGAGATTTTCCAGCAAGTTGGCCTCAATACAATGGAGCAGTAGTTATTCCGGTTATTACATTCCCTCAATCTGGAGAAGTAAGAGACCCAGAAGAACCTGTTCAGAACCTGGAAGAGCCAAATGTAGCTGAAGCAGAAGACCATGCACTGGTATCAATACCTAGCACACCTATTATTCACGTTGAGACACATACATCGGGTGGGAGGACACAACCTCAGACAGATGACAGTATAGTACTGCGTAGATCAACCCGCAGCAACTTTGGTCAGCTCCCATTACGCTATAGAGAAAGTACAGTTTAGTTCAAAGTGACTGTATGAAATGTAATGTTTAACCTGTTTACAGTTAAGTAACGTTTAAGCGAAATGTGCCCACAAGGACTATTGTGAGACCTCCTTAAAATGTTAGACCACTGGTTATGAACTGGCTTTAACCACAAACTTTTGCATTGTAAAAAGTTACCTCCTTGGTATCAACCCCAGAGTCTGCCTGTTGAGGAGCATGGCTCTGCACCAACAAGGGGGCACGCCTGTTTATGGGGCCTGCCCTCCAACACTCGGAAGCGGGTACGCCTGTTTATGGGGCCTACCTTACACCACTCTCCTCAGGAGAGGAAGATTGGAGGAAAGGTCTGGGAAATGTGATGGCCCAGCTCTGGTCACCAAAAGGACCGGCGACCTACCTCCTGGAGGTTTTTGGGTGGGTTTCGGACATGTGGGTGGTTGGTGGTGGAATGGTACCTGGTATGTTTAAATGTAAATAATTGCCCCTGTGTGGGAAAAGTTTGTATTTACCTTTTTTTTCTTTCTCTTGTCTTTGCAGCCCGAGGACGTGCTGATGATAACTAAGGGGGAATGTGGCGCCCCTGACCTGGTCAGGCACCACAGAGTATTGCACCCATGCGGGGACAATGCTTCCAGGTAATCTCCAAAGGCCAGGATGAGGTGCACACACAAACATATAGTGACCAGGCCTCCCACATTACCAGAGGGGACCCTTGGGTAGCCATAAGGAGTTAACTTTCAATTCCCAGCTAGGGGTGTGTTCAGGGGCTGGTTGCTAGGAAGCAGGGCAGAGAGAGAGAGGAAGAGGGGAGTCTGGAGGAAGAAGTTGAAGTGTGAGGAAGCAGGGCAGAGGAGCTCTAGAGTGTGAGACAGGTCCTGAGGAGTGCAGTAGCTGAAAGCGGGGGAGAAAGGAGTACCGTGGGTCGGCCTGAAAATCATCCAGAGAGAAGGGTGGCTGAGTACGGAGATCCCGGTATCCGAGCACACAAGGGGAACTAGGTCCCCAGTACAGGCAGCAGATCATCCAGAGCTGCTTAACCTACAGGTGGGGGGGGGTACTTCATGCCCTCACCACGACTACACAGAGCTTGAGCCAAGCAGCAATCACCAGGCCCATAAGGGGACAGGGCCAGAAGCCATCCCACCAAGGCCACGCTGCCGGCAGACGAGCCAGAGAGAGGGGAGCAGGGTGGTAACAGCTTCCCTGGAGGGGTCCTACCACGCTTCAAGCAAAGGATCCTCCTAAAACAGAAAGAGTGCAAGGAAGGCGAGTGGACAGCTACCCTCAGAACGGCCTCCTGGAATTCCTGGTTCAACCTGGTTATCACAGTGTCGCCCGGGCATCTCACCGTGACCTCCAAACAGTGAGTAAACACGTTGAAAGACTTCTTGGACTGTGTTTGAGTCATTCTGCGACCTGTGGTCCCACACACATACACCGGGGCCTGGGGCTTGCCTCACTCTCAGGGGGCTAATATACTGACTGCACCCACCATCAGCCCCAGGCATCCCTTAATCTGCAGTGGCGGTCCCCGCTGACCGCAATACTGAGAGTGGCGTCACGACAATCCTAAAAGAAGGTTCCCTACCTGTGACCAGACTGTTCCATCCACGTGGAGTCCCTGAAGGTACTGCACCGACACATACTAGCGGGGCTTCACATGTACAGATTTGAATTGTACAGTGCTGGCCAAAAGTATTGGCACCCCTGCAATTCTGTCAGATAATATTCAGTTTCTTCCTGAAAATGATTGCAATCACACATTCTTTGGTATTATCTTCATTTAATTTGTCTTTAATGAAAAAAAAAAAAAAATTGTCATAAAGCCAAATTGGATATAATTCCACACCAAACATAAAAAAGGGGGTGGACAAAAGTATTGGCACTGTTTGAATAATCCTGTGCTGCTTCTGTAATTTGTGTAATAACAGCGCCTGTAACTTACCTGTGGCACCTAACAGGTGCTGGCAATAATAAATCACACTTGCAGCCGGTGACATGGATTAGAGTTGCCTCAGCCTCTGTCCTGTGTCCTTGTGTGCACCACATTGAGCACGGAGAAAAGAAAGAAGACCAAAGAACTGTCTGAGGACTTGAGACTCCAAATTGTGAGGAAGCATGAGCAATCTCAAGGCTACAAGTCCATCTCCAAAGACCTGAAAGTTCCTGTGTCTACGGTGCGCAGTGTCATCAAGAAGTGTAAAGCCCATGGCACTGTGGCTAACCTCCCTAGATGTGGAAGGAAAAGGAAAATTGACGAGAGATTTCAACGCAAGATTGTGCGGATGGTGGATAAAGAACCTCGACTAACATCCAAACAAGTTCAAGCTGCCCTGCAGTCCGAGGGTACAACAGCGTCAACCCGCACTATCCGTCGGCATCTGAATGAAAAGGGACTGTATGGTAGGATACCCAGGAAGACCCCACTTCTTACCCCGAGACATAAAAAAGCCAGGCTGGAGTTTGCCAAAACTTACCTGAGAAAGCCTAAAACGTTTTGGAACAATGTTCTCTGGTCAGATGAGACAAAAGTAGAGCTTTTTGAGAAAAACCATCAACATAGAGTTTACAGGAAAAAAAAGAGGCATTCAAAGAAAAGAACACAGTCCCTACAGTCAACATGGCGGAGGTTCCCTGATGTTTTGGGTTGCTTTGCTGCCTCTAGCACTTGACCGTGTGCATGGCATTATGAAGTCTGAAGACTACCAACAAATTTTGCAGCATAATGTAGGGCCCAGTGTGAGAAAGCTGGGTCTTCTCAGAGGTCATGGATCTTCCAGCAGGACAATGACCCAAAACACACTTCAAAAAGCACTAGAAAATGGTTTGAGAGAAAGCACTGGCGACTACTAAAGTGGCCAGCAATGAGTCCAGACCTAAACCCCATAGAAGACCTGTGGAGAGATCTCACAATGGCAGTTTGGAGAAGGCCCCCTTCAAATCTCAGGGACCTGGGCAGTTTGCCAAAGAAGAATGGTCTAAAATTCCAGCAGAGCATTGTAAGAAACTCATTGATGGTTACCGGAAGCGGTTGTTCGCAGTTATTTTGGCTAAAGGTTGTGCAACCAAGTATTAGGCTAATGTGACGCCCTGGACTAGCCAGGTAGTCACAGGTAGACCCCCTGCACAAACACCTGCCTCTAAAAAGGTGTAACCAGCCAACCTACAAACCCTTGTCACCTCTCTCAGTGTTCAATGGTCACACCAGGGGATGGAGCCAGGCGGTTGGCCACGCCCTCCTAGGAGTCCAGAGGGCCTGAGACAGGAAATAAACAGTGAGTCAGTACAGTACAGCAAAGTGGAGTGGAGTTCAAGTTCAAGTGCAGCAGGCCTGTGGCGTCAGGTCTGCAGAGACAACACTGACCGGTGCCGGGGTTGTAGCCCTGGTACCGTGGCAAGGAGGCAGACGGTGGTTGCCGCCTGCAGGAGCCGGGAAGACGGCTGGTGGAACCGTAAGGGACCGGGACAGGGTAGTGGCCCGCCGATACCGAACCGGGGAGCCAACTGGAAACCGGAGCACCAGGACTCAGACCCAGACCGAGGTCCAGAAGCCACTGGACCACGTCGAATTCACTGATTGAGGTCTGGACAGACCCGAAAGATGGCAACAGCCCACCGAGGGGGATAGAAAGCCACCGCACATGCAGAGATATCCCACTGGCCAGCGCCTGCGGGCAAACGGGTTCCCCGACACACATCAAGCAGGGGAGCGGACTACCGTTGCTGAAGCTTAGGCAGTCAAGTTCTACCACAGAGGTGCAGGAGAAAGGCGGGAACCACCAACCTGAGAAGGGGGCACAGCGCAGCCGGCTGCGGGCACCGACCACCATCCTTTTTGGTTTACCAGAGACTCCGGTGTATCTTTCATAGTGAGTACAACAGTGCCCTCGGGCCGCGCACCGCACCACACCATCTTGCCCGCACCTCACAACCACCGGGCCCCGGGACCATCATACCCTGCCCACGGAGGGGTCAACACCAGGCTGTATAACACCGTCCCCGGGAGCCTAGTTAACGGCAGCGGTGGTGTCCACATTCACCACAACCCGTGGGTGGCGTCACAAACTTACACCTTTAAACTCCACGGCCTCGGCCGTGAACCTTCCCCACCGAAATCCCTACACGTAGCACCAACTTCCCTTCAGAGCGACGTGACCCCCCCGGGTCCAGGAGGAGCTCGAGCCACCCACTGACGAGCACGGATCTGAGCGGCTCGGCAGCCGGCCGAGCCCCGGGGCGGTACACTAAGGGTGCCAATACTTTTGTCTGGCCCATTTTTTTGAGTTTTGTGTGAAATGATCAATGATTTGATTTTTGTTTCATTCTCTTTTGTGTTTTTTTCATTGCAAGCAAAATAAATGGAGATAATAATACCAAAGAATTTGTGACTGCAATCATCTTCAGGAAGAAACTGAGTATTATCTGACAGAATTGCAGGGGTGCCAATACTTTTGGCCAGCACTGTAAATGATGGACGATCATAAGCTGCAGCCGTCCACATTACATGATGCTGATTTATAACCTGGTGGTAATGGATTCTCCTACCTCACACCTGGCATGGCGGCCATTGTCCTTCACCAAACACAGATCAATGACATCCAATATACTTGTCACATACAGCTCAAGATGAAAGTGCCTCCACTGTGAGAGCCCCCATCTCAGACCCCACTTGACACCCTATATTATCCATGAATATGGGTGATCTTCTCCACTGCAATCTATGGGAGTTATGGAGGCAGCTGAACTGGTGACCCCCATAGACTTCTCTCACTAGATCATAAAGATGTCATCTTAAAGTTTAGATTGATATGTAGGCGAATAGACTCACAAACAAAACAGGAAATGGTGGAGACCTCTCATGCTGCCCCTGTTCTCTAGATTGCTCTTTCTTATCTGATTGATGCTCAGATTGCTTGTTTTATATATATATATATATATATATATATATATATATATTTCCCAGTAATATCATCTAATCTCAAGCAGTCGCCATTTTGCACAGGGCGGCCTCGATACCTTTTCTGGTTCCAGGAACCCCTGGAGAATACATAGTTTGGGAGCTTTGGATGCTTCACTTGAGGATACTACATTGGCTGCAAATTTTCACTGAGCAAATGGTTGATGATAGGAAGAGTGAGAAGACCTTAAAGTAAAGGCCCCCAACAGATTGGCGAACCCACCAATAGTGGCATTGGCCAACAGTGTATTGTGTATGGGGCCCGTCCGGGATTGGCCAACAGTGTATTGTGTATGGGGCCCGTCCGGGTTTGGCCAACAGTGTATTGTGTATGGGGCCTGTCCAGGATTGGCCAACAGTGTACTGTGTATGGGGCCTTCTGACGAGCAAAATCGGGGGGAGAGAACAATCCACCATGTCTGATCCCAGACTACAGAAAGATGGACCTCAGGAGTGCCAAGCAGAGACGAATGCTCCGGTGTATGGCGGAGTCTGGAGAGATCGGTGTCCACCCAATGACTTTTGGCTGACAGTTATCCATTGTGGACGAGGGGCTTTAGGTAATTGAATCCATCTACTTACATCGTAATCTTCTAGGGAGTCATCGGGTTCTTCAGCCCAGAGATGGGACATCATCATCATCAGTACACATTGTATGACGATCCTTCTCGGCTCCATTCCTCGTTGATGCTCCACCAGTAGATTACTCTGTAGTGAGGATGGACACCTTATAGGAAGAGGCTGGATGCAAATCTTTCTGACCCCTTGGTATAGAGATGTCTTTGGGAGGTCGAGTTACTCGGGGAACGTTCAATTGTAATTCCAGTAAATCATTTGCATTCATTACTCCTCGAACAAAAGGGGATGTGATGGATGGAGGGTCATGCATCAAACTCGCAACTCACCCATCTTGGTAACACACAAGATGGAATTTCCAGTCCAGGTTCTCCTAGAGTCCCTCACAAGGTACCACAGACGAGGCTGGAGGCCAGAAGACGTCCTTGTGGGGACACGGGGGTCAGTGGGTGGTCTCGTTCGCTGGCCTGGTTGTCTTCAGAAAGACCTCACAGACTATGGCTTGTTCCAGTGGACACTCACACTCCTTCCCCGAGGGCAGAACACTAGTCAGACAGGACAGGGTGGAACCGCACATTGGTAAGAATTTATTGGGTCACCAACAGCCAAAAACATATTGTACATTCCCAGCAAGAACACAAGATGTCGGCGACAGTCTCTCCCTTCCACTGACTCCCAAGGAACTAGAATCTTCATGACTTTGGGGCTTCCAGGGCTAAATATCCAAACCAGTAAGATAAAATAGTGGCAAGTGTCATGATTCAGGCCTGTATCAGGTGCTGTGGCTTGATATTTCACCCTGCTCCAGCCTGGTCATGTGAGGGGTTAACTACTTCCTGCCTCGCTCCGGTCCCCAGGACGCTATATCCTGGCGTTGCACCTCCGGTTCAGTGCCAGTAATAGTCTATGCTCTGTAGCCTGTGTTTCTGGCTCTGGTGAGTTACCCGATCTGTCCTACCTACCACATACCCCTTTCTGCCCGTATCCTCCTACGTTTATCTGATTGTTCCCAGTCCTTACCTGCTCGTCCCGACCCGCTTGTCCTGACCCATTTGTCCTACCCTTGTTTGTGACTTGGACTTCTCGGTGCTTGACTCTCTTGCTTGTCCCCGACTTTGGTTCTGTCTCTCCCTCTGGGATTTACGTGACCTCCCAGCTCCTGACTCTTTGCTTCACTTGACACTGAGTTTGATCACTCTCTGTACACTGACGAGACCTCCTGCTGCTGACCTGGCTGACTGACCACTTTGTTGCCATCTAGTGGTGTCCCTCCTCGCTGCACCCTGAAGCTGCGCTGCTTGGTACCTCATACCTTCAGGTCAGCGTGACATTCCAGTCAGCATGACCACAGGCTTAACAAGCTGACGAAACACAGCAAGATTTGTAGCTAGGTGGCCGAGAAGTCCCAACCTAGTTTCTCCAAGCTAATTTCTGGACTCAGCCTTGAGCGGTGAAGTAGTTCTGTGATCCTTCAGCTGGAACCGTGGATCCTAGGCTAAAGTCCTGTAGAATGAATGAATCCGGTGACAGGAGCAAGGCACTTTTTATACCCCTCACTTCTCATTTCAGAGTATTGTGTCTTACAGGATTGGTGGAGATGGCTGTTCCCTCATTAGTTGCTAGTTCAATCTGACTTCATAATTTTTCTCTGAATTATGTCATTAAAAGGGCTTAGGCAATCCACATTTAACAAACAACAGTGCCCCAGATAGTCTGACATAAAACAATGGCTAATGTCTCTTGATTTACTAGGCGAAGTAACAATACGTCATAGTCCTCACCATGGACATGATGAGAAGCTAAAACTAGGATGTTCCTTGTCATCCCCGTCTTATTTTTTAGATGTTTCCGAGCCTTGTCCAAGTCTATTTCAGAGAATATCAGAAAGCTTCTAGATATTTCTATGCCGTATTTGAGCTACTATGAGCTCTTTTTACCTCTCATCAAAAACGGAGATCCTCTAAGCCGCCATTGCTTTGGCTAGCTGGATATAGGTGTAGAGTGTAAAGAAGCTCCTGTTCTTCACCAAAACCTTCTCAAGGAGGTATTATCTTCTACAGCTGGGTTACACAGATACAGTGCAGGGTCAGCATCTATTAGGGTGGGTTTCCTACAAGTTGTGCAAGGTGACACTTTTATAACAGCTGATGTGGTGATATTCCCCTTTAAGTGTGAGAATAAAATGGCTTTGGTGGTAGAGTGTTTCCACACTCAATAATGGTGGAAGGATGGAGTTATACAAAGGTGACCGTTCACCTACATTACTCATAGGGAGGCAATGAGCTTGATGGTTACACAGACTGACATGAGGCAACATGCTTGGTAGATGTGGAATGCGATAACAGGATTGGAAAGTAGTAGATGGTGTGACCACTCAGCATCTGGCCAGTTGTATGGGGGGTGAACTGTTAGTAATTATGCCAGACGTATGGGTCCTGTCATGATTCCTCTGTTCAGAGCATCTTGCACACAGGTGATGGTCTGCGTGCCTTCCTGAACTACAGAGCCGGCAGTGACATTATTCCTCTGTGCAGAGCATCTTGCACACAGCACCTTCCTGAACTACAGAGCCGGCAGTGACATGTTTCCTTTGTGCAGAACATCTTGCATTTTGAGATGCTCTGCGGTGTTTCTTTGAGCACTAGCTGACAGGTTGACTGACAGCACAGGATTCCATGCAGGTTCTGGAAGGTGCTGATTACTCAGGTGTTTCACCTTCCTGGTAATTGCTCTGCTTCATTACTGAGCATGCTCCACCAGAACCTCGCCAGTCGTACTCTCTGGTTCTGCAGTTGTGCTCTTGTCTTCTGTTTGTGCTTGTGTTCTGATCTAAGTTTCTTGAACCTGGACCGTTATTTAACTCCTCTCTGCCTGCTCCCTGTTTCTGTCATTACCTCCTGGCTTCTGACCTTGGACCATTTACCTGTTCTTGTCATTACCTCCTGGCTTCTGAACTCGGCCGTTTACCTGTTCTTGTCGTTACCTCCTGGCTTCTGACCTTGGACCGTTTACCTGTTCTTGTCATGACCTCCTGGCTTCTGACCTCGGACCGTTACTTGACCACGTCTCTGTCTGCTCCCTGAATCTAATACGTACTCTCCTGGAATTCTGACCCTCGGCTTGTGACTTGATTGCATTTCTGCTTACTCCCTGTGTTCTGTCATGTCCTCCTGTTTCTTGACCCCGGCTTGTATGACTACCCTTCCTTATATACTATCTGTAAGTAGTGACTAGCATCTTAGATCTTTTGTTTGTTAAATCAAGGTAAGTTAGACATTGTCTCATATCAAACTGATCGGAGTCCTATTGTCTATTAACACTAGAAGTCCCAGAAATTTCGAGCTCCCCCTGAAGTCCTGAAAGAGGGTCAAATGACCCTTAGTCCAAACTGACAACTTTGATGGCTCCAATTAGCATTCTTTCATTTGTAAATGTGGCCATTGCCTGAGGAATCTGCAGGGGGCAATTGTGTTGATCCACCTCAACAAAGGTCTTGTAAGAGAGTGTAAACAAAAGAATGTCATTCGACCTGTCTCTGGGTTCTAAAGGTAGAAATGCTAAATGACCCCTCTCTGGGACTTCTAGTGTTAAATGTGGATTGTCTGTTAAATGTAAATTGCTTCAGCCCCTTTGACTACATAATTCAGAGAAAAATTATGCAGTTGGACTGAACCAGCAACCAGAGAGCAGCCATCGACAACCAAACCTGGAAGTCCCAATACTCTGAAATTAGAACTATGGAGTATATAAGGGCCTTGCTTCTGTCACCAGGTGAATATTTACATAGTTACATAGGTTGAAAAAAGACCTAGGTCCATCTAGTTCAACCTTCCTCCACCAATTCTACATTTTGTACATGACCTCAGCCTGGGAGCTACGGTTCCAGCCGGAGAACCACAAAACTGCTTCAGGATATTCTACAAGACTTCAGCCTAGGAGCTACGATTCCAGCTGGAGGACCACAGAACTGCTTCAAGATTCATTCTACAGGATTTCAGCCTAGGATCTACGGTTCCAGCTGGAGGACCACAAAACTGCTTCAGGATATTCTACAAGACTTCAGCCTAGGAGCTACGATTCCAGCTGGAGGACCACAGAACTGCTTCAAGATTCATTCTACAGGATTTCAGCCTAGGATCTACGGTTCCAGCTGGAGGACCACAAAACTGCTTCAGGATATTCTACAAGACTTCAGCCTAGGAGCTACGATTCCAGCTGGAGGACCACAGAACTGCTTCAAGATTCATTCTACAGGATTTCAGCCTAGGATCTACGGTTCCAGCTTGAGGACCACAAAACTGCTTCAGGATATTCCACAAGACTTCAGCCTATGATCTACGGTTCCAGCTGGAGGACCACAGAACTTCGTCAAGATTCATTCTACAGGATTTCAGCCTAGGATCTATGGTTCCAGCTGGAGGACCACAAAGCTGCTTCAGGATATTTTACAAGACTTCAGCCTAGGAGCTATGACTTCAGCTGGAGGACCACAAAACTGCTTCAAGATTCATTCTATAGGATTTCAGCCTATGATCTACGGTTCCAGCTGGAGGATCAAAGAACTGCTTCACTGTTCAACCCTGAGCCAACAAATTCACTTGGAGAACCCAGGTTGGAACAATTCGGTCAGCTGGCTACATACCTTGCTGTACTCAGTCAGCTTTCTAAGCCACTATGTCCTCTCAGTGGGTGCCCGCCAAAAGCAGGGTGCTGCTGCGTTGGATAATTCGCCCTAGAAGTCCCAAACTCACCACCATGTGAGACTGTCGTTTGTACCATCTTGTGTCAGTCATTAATAAGCCTCTCTCCTCCGCTCTGCTCTGTCACATCTGTGCTTTTATGATGGCTATACCTTGTGCTTATGGTGGATGCACTCCTCACTCCTTTCTGGTGGCAATCACTGCTTACTCTTCACAGTGGCAGTACTCTATATTGCAGGTGGCCTAGTACTCTCCTCTGGGATAAGCAGTCAGCTCGGGCTGTGCTCTGTATGTCCTTTCTATAGTGAGTATGACTCACCCCTACTTGCTAGCCAGCTATGATGCAGACACTCGCTGCTGTGCTCGGTACAGGGGCCCATTTCTACCTCCAAAGCAGGTGTAATTGTGCATTTTGATGGGTTATTGGACTGGAAAGGGCCCATCCATTGTTTTTGCACAGGGGCCCTTTTCTGTCAGTGCCCACCAGTGGCATTACTCGTTATGGTGGAACACCGCTGCCAATCACGTTATATGTCACAAAGCGTGGCAGACAACACCATACGCACTCATTGTCCACACTCTTAAGGTGGTGTCACACACAGCGACAACGACGTCGCTGCTACGTCACCATTTTCTGTGACGTTGCAGCGATGTCCCGTCGCTCTCGCTGTGTGTGGCATCCAGCAACGACCTGGCCCCTGCTGTGAGGTCGCCGCTCGTTGCTGAATGTCCAGCTTCATTTTTTGGTCGTCGCTCTCCCGCTGTGACGCACACATGGCTGTGTGTGACAGCGAGAGAGCGACGAAATGAAGCGAGCAGGGAGCAGGAGCCAGCGTCTGGCAGCTGCGGTAACCTGTAACCAAGGTAAACATCGGGTAACCAAGGTGGTTACCCGATATTTACCTTCGTTACCAGTGTCCGCTCTCGCTGCCAGTGCCGGCTCCTGCTCCCTGCACATGTAGCTGCAGTACACATCGGGTAATTAACCCGATGTGTACTGTAGCTAGGAAAGCAAGGAGCCAGCGCTAAGCAGTGTGCGCGGCTCCCTGCTCTCTGCACATGTAGCTGCAGTACACATCGGGTAATTAACCCGATGTGTACTGTAGCAAGGAGAGCAAGGAGCCAGCGCTAAGCAGTGTGCGCGGCTCCCTGCTCTCTGCACATGTAGCAGCACAGCGACGCGTGTCGTTATGATCGCTGCTTCGGCTGCTGTGTTTGACAGCTAAACAGCGATCAAAACAGCGACTTACAAGGTCACAGAAAATGGTGACGTAACAGCGACGTCGTTGTCGCTGTTGTTTAGTGTGACCCCAGCTTTACATGCAGATCCAATTCAGGGCAGGCAGATGTGGCAGCGCCAGCAGACACAGGCAGGACAGGGGGTGGGCAGATACAGGCAGGACAGGGGGTGGGCAGATACAGGCAGGACAGGGGGTGGGCAGATACAGGGCAGGACAGGGGGTGGGCAGATACAGGCAGGACAGGGGGTGGGCAGATACAGGCAGGACAGGGGGAGGGCAGATACAGGGCAGGACAGGGGGTGGGCAGATACAGGCAGGACAGGGGGTGGGCAGATACAGGCAGGACAGGGGGTGGGCAGACACAGGCAGGACAGGGGGAGGGCAGATACAGGCAGGACAGGGGGTGGGCAGATACAGGCAGGACAGGGGGTGGGCAGATACAGGCAGGACAGGGGGTGGGCAGATACAGGCAGGACAGGGGGAGGGCAGATACAGGGCAGGACAGGGGGTGGGCAGATACAGGCAGGACAGGGGGTGGGCAGACACAGGCAGGACAGGGGGAGGGCAGATACAGGGCAGGACAGGGGGTGGGCAGACACAGGCAGGACAGGGGGAGGGCAGATACAGGCAGGACAGGGGGTGGGCAGATACAGGCAGGACAGGGGGTGGGCAGATACAGGCAGGACAGGGGGTGGGCAGATACAGGCAGGACAGGGGGTGGGCAGATACAGGCAGGACAGGGGGAGGGCAGATACAGGCAGGACAGGAGGTGGGCAGACACAGGCAGGACAGGAGGTGGGCAGACACAGGCAGGACAGGGGGTGGGCAGACACAGGGCAGGACAGGGGGTGGGCAGACACAGGGCAGGACAGGGGGTGGGCAGATACAGGCAGGACAGGGGGTGGGCAGATACAGGGCAGGACAGGGGGTGGGCAGACACAGGGCAGGACAGGGGGTGGGCAGATACAGGCAGGACAGGGGGTGGGCAGATACAGGCAGGACAGGGGGAGGGCAGATACAGGGCAGGACAGGGGGTGGGCAGATACAGGCAGGACAGGGGGTGGGCAGATACAGGCAGGACAGGGGGTGGGCAGACACAGGCAGGACAGGGGGAGGGCAGATACAGGCAGGACAGGGGGTGGGCAGATACAGGCAGGACAGGGGGTGGGCAGATACAGGCAGGACAGGGGGTGGGCAGATACAGGCAGGACAGGGGGAGGGCAGATACAGGGCAGGACAGGGGGTGGGCAGATACAGGCAGGACAGGGGGTGGGCAGACACAGGCAGGACAGGGGGAGGGCAGATACAGGGCAGGACAGGGGGTGGGCAGACACAGGCAGGACAGGGGGTGGGCAGATACAGGCAGGACAGGGGGTGGGCAGACACAGGCAGGACAGGGGGAGGGCAGATACAGGCAGGACAGGGGGTGGGCAGATACAGGCAGGACAGGGGGTGGGCAGATACAGGCAGGACAGGGGATGGGCAGATACAGGCAGGACAGGGGGTGGGCAGATACAGGCAGGACAGGGGGAGGGCAGATACAGGCAGGACAGGAGGTGGGCAGACACAGGCAGGACAGGAGGTGGGCAGACACAGGCAGGACAGGGGGTGGGCAGACACAGGGCAGGACAGGGGGTGGGCAGACACAGGGCAGGACAGGGGGTGGGCAGACACAGGGCAGGATAGGGGGTGGGCAGATACAGGCAGGACAGGGGGTGGGCAGATACAGGCAGGACAGGGGGTGGGCAGATACAGGGCAGGACAGGGGGTGGGCAGACACAGGGCAGGACAGGGGGTGGGCAGATACAGGCAGGACAGGGGGTGGGCAGATACAGGCAGGACAGGGGGAGGGCAGATACAGGGCAGGACAGGGGGTGGGCAGATACAGGCAGGACAGGGGGTGGGCAGACACAGGCAGGACAGGGGGAGGGCAGATACAGGGCAGGACAGGGGGTGGGCAGACACAGGCAGGACAGGGGGAGGGCAGATACAGGGCAGGACAGGGGGTGGGCAGACACAGGCAGGACAGGGGGTGGGCAGATACAGGCAGGACAGGGGGTGGGCAGACACAGGCAGGACAGGGGGAGGGCAGATACAGGCAGGACAGGGGGTGGGCAGATACAGGCAGGACAGGGGGTGGGCAGATACAGGCAGGACAGGGGGTGGGCAGATACAGGCAGGACAGGGGGTGGGCAGATACAGGCAGGACAGGGGGAGGGCAGATACAGGCAGGACAGGAGGTGGGCAGACACAGGCAGGACAGGAGGTGGGCAGACACAGGCAGGACAGGGGGTGGGCAGACACAGGGCAGGACAGGGGGTGGGCAGACACAGGGCAGGACAGGGGGTGGGCAGACACAGGGCAGGATAGGGGGTGGGCAGATACAGGCAGGACAGGGGGTGGGCAGATACAGGGCAGGACAGGGGGTGGGCAGACACAGGCAGGACAGGGGGTGGGCAGACACAGGCAGGACAGGGGGTGGGCAGACACAGGGCAGGACAGGGGGTGGGCAGACACAGGCAGATACAGGCAGGATACAGTCAGGACTGGCAGGATACTGGCAGCTGTCCAGCACAAACACAACATCACCCTTATAGGGACCGGGAAGCGTCATCCGTGTCGTGTAGTGACCGGTCTCAGGGCAGAGAACCTTAGTGCTGGAGCATCTTCTGGTGAACGTCTCTGTAAACTCCAAGCCACTAACCACTTACTGCGCTCCAGTATAGCACGGAATCATAGGGAATCATGGTGGAGAATTCCATTGACTTTTCTGCCCTTTATTCTGGGGTCCTACAGAAAGAGGCAAACCAGGGAGGATGGTGCTCAGAACACGCTGCTATACAACAAGTCACCACCAGAGGGAGCAGAAGAGAGACATGAGGGCTATACAACAAGTCACCACCAGAGGGAGCAGAAGAGAGAAATGGGGGCTATACAACAAGTCACCACCAGAGGGAGCAGAAGAGAGAAATGGGGGCTATACAACAAGTCACCACCAGAGGGGGCAGAAGAGAGACATGGGGGCTATACAACAAGTCACCACCAGAGGGAGCAGAAGAGAGAAATGGGGGCTATACAACAAGTCACCACCAGAGGGAGCAGAAGAGAGAAATGGGGGCTATACAACAAGTCACCACCAGAGGGGGCAGAAGAGAGACATGAGGGCTATACAACAAGTCACCACCAGAGGGAGCAGAAGAGAGAAATGGGGGCTATACAACAAGTCACTACCAGAGAGGGCAGAAGAGAGACATGGGGGCTATACAACAAGTCACCACCAGAGGGGGCAGAAGAGAGACATGGGGGCTATACAACAAGTCACCACCAGAGGGAGCAGAAGAGAGAAATGGGGGCTATACAACAAGTCCCCACCAGAGGGAGCAGAAGAGAGAAATGGGGGCTATACAACAAGTCACCACCAGAGGGAGCAGAAGAGAGAAATGGGGGCTATACAACAAGTCACTACCAGAGAGGGCAGAAGAGAGACATGGGGGCTATACAACAAGTCACCACCAGAGGGGGCAGAAGAGAGACATGGGGGCTATACAACAAGTCACCACCAGAGGGGGCAGAAGAGAGACATGGGGGCTATACAACAAGTCACCACCAGAGGGGGCAGAAGAGAGACATGGGTGCTATACAACAAGTCATCACCAGAAGGGGCAGAAGAGAGACATGGGGGCTATACAACAAGTCACCACCAGAGGGGGCAGAATAGAGACATGGGGGCTATACAACAAGTCACCACCAGAGGGGGCAGAAGAGACATGGGGGCTATACAAGAAGTCACCACCAGAGGGGGCAGAAGAGAGACATGGGGGCTATACAACAAGTCACCACCAGAGGGGGCAGAAGAGAGACATGGGGGCTATACAACAAGTCACCACCAGAGGGGGCAGAAGAGACATGGGGGCTATACAACAAGTCACCACCAGAGGGGGCAGAAGAGACATGGGGGCTATACAACAAATCACCACCAGAGGGGGCAGAAGAGACATGGGGGGCCTGCAGGAAGATACAAAGCAGGGAGGACGGTGCTCAGAACAGTCTGCTATACAACAAGTCACCACCAGAGGGGGCAGAAGAGACATGGGGGGCTATACAACAAGTCACCACCAGAGGGGGCAGAAGAGACATGGGGGGCCTGCAGGAAGATACAAAGCAGGGAGGACGGTGCTCAGAACAGGCTGCTATACAACAAGTCACCACCAGAGGGGGCACTCCTCAGTATTGTATGGGGGGGGTCACACATTTGAGTGGGGGGTCAGGATAGAATAATGCTAGTGTGAGCAGTTGCTATTATGATGGGGGAAGTATGGATATTGTTGTTATTGTGGGGGCATTGTGGTTATCACCAGGGACATAACGATTGATCGTGGTTGCAGAGGTCACAACCTGGGCCGTGTCTGATGCCACACATTCAGCTGAACTGTGAAGCAGCACAGAAATCTGTCATCTCCCTGTATTTGTGGTGCCCTATGCAGATGCAGGAGCAGCTATACATTGGCAGGTATCAGTCCCTAGGCCACCAGGACTTTCAAGGTCAGTGGCAAACTGAGAGACATCTATTAGCCTTTATATAAGGAGCAGTGAATTTTCCAGGAGCTCAGTGACGTGATTGAGTTTGGAAACTTCTAGAAGACACAGTGAGTTTTCCCTCAGGATTTGAGTCGCCACTCACTGGAAGGGATCAGAGATCCAGAGTTTTCTTGTCTTGAGATTCCCAGGATCCCAGACACCTTCTCCCAGGTCGGGAAGTAGGAACACACGACCACCACACAGCAGAGAAGCCCGACTCTCATTGGGGCAGGTCAGACCGCCATTATTGTGAAGGCTGTACGGAATGTTCCGGACTGTTCTGCAGAGCTTCCCTGTCCTGTCTCTGGCAGATTATACTCTGCTACACCGTCCCTACCTCACCATCCCCAGGAACCAGCCCTAGTTGGGGGGATGAGAGGACAAACCTCCTGCACTGTGCATCACCACCTAACTCCTGGGGACCTCCAGCAGTGCCTATACATGCTACCAGCCAATCAGAGGCCGGCAGCTGACGTTGGCATGTCCATGACTAGGGGTGCATGCCAGGGCATCCGCACGCCGATGTTTACTTCTAGCTCCTGCACCAGCTACAGAGGAAGACAGCGCGTTGATAAATTGTGGCCTTTTGTTTTCTAAGGGCAGATGTAGTACGGGCCCCTGTGCCTTGATGCCTAAGGGGGCAAAAATCACTGGAGGTGACTGCAGTGGTATAATTGGCCCATTATAGGTGGAGGCTCCAGTGCAGTGTTTTGGGGCCCCGATGCAGTGTATTGGGACCCCCCAGTGCATAGTACTGGGGCTCCAGTGCATGGTATTGGGCTCGGTGCAGGGTATTGGAGCCCCGATGCAGGGCGAAGGGGCCCCGATGCAGAGTATTGGGGCCCCGGTGCAGAGTATTGGGACCCCCCAGTGCATAGTACTGGGGCTCCAGTGCATGGTATTGGGCTCGGTGCAGGGTATTGGAGCCCCGATGCAGGGCGAAGGGGCCCCGATGCAGAGTATTGGGGCCCCGGTGCATAATACTGGGGCTCCAGTGCAGGGTATTGGGCTCAGTGCAGAATATTGGGGCCCCCAGTTGAGAGTATTGGGACCCCCTGGTGCTGAGTATTGGGGCCCCATGGCAGGGTATTGGGCTCAGTGTAGGCTATTGGGACCCCCCAGTGCTGAGTATTGAGACCCCACGGTGCTGAGTATTGGGACCCCCCGGTGTTGAGTATTGAGGCCTCAGGGCAGAGTATTGGGACCCCCGGTACTGAGTATTGGGACCCCGGTGTAGAGCATAGGGGCCCTGGAGCGTCACATTCTCCTGTATATAAACCTCATAGTGTCACTTCCCTGTCTCACCACCAGGTGGCAGCGCTCACCGCTCCCTATCACCCTGGTGAACAGCTGGGATTCCCGGATTTTCCGCCTTTCTTCCTCCGGTAATTCAGGATTTGGCCTCAGAGGTTCAGAATCAGGATTTTTTTTAATGTTTCTTCCACAATTTTTACTTCTTCATTGAAAATAAGAAGTACATTGTTTATATCCCCCCTCCCCCACTCTGACATTATTGTGGCTGCCACTAATGACCCTGCAATTCCCCCAGTATAGACGCCCCATACCACCATCACTGGGCACTATCCTATCCCTTTAGGAAAAAATTCTTGCTGTTTTTTCCCCTCCAATTATACCTTGAAAAAAAACTTAATGCTGCCCCAACCTCCCCGACCCGTCCCTTTAAGAAAAACTTCACATATTTTTCCCCTCCAGCCATCCCTTTAAGAATAACATCATACTTTAATTCCCTCCAATCATCCCTTTAAGAAAAACTTAATGCTGCCCCCCCTCCCCAACCCATCCCCTTAAGAAAAACGTCATGCTTTTTCCTCTCCAACCATCCCTTTAAGAAAAACATGCTTTGTTTCCCTCCAATCCTCCCGTTAAGAAAAATTCATTTTGTTCCCCCTCCACCCCTTTAAGAAAACCTTCATGCTTTATTTCCCTCTAATCTAATGTTCCCCCTCTCCATTCCATCCCTCTAAGAAAAAGTTCACGCTTTTCCACCCACAACCATCCCTTTTAGAAAGATTTCATGCTTTTTTCCCTGCAATTTTCCCTTTAAAAAAACTTTATGCTGGCCCCCCCTTCCCAAACCCGTCCCTTTAAGAAAAACGTCACCCTTTCCCCCCTTTTAAGATGACCCATAATGATTAGCCTCCCTCTAGCTCCCTCTGTCCCACTTCCCCGACCTGCTCCGCCCTTCCCACTGCCTTTTAGCCCGCTCGCTCTGGCCCTCTCTCCCCGGCCCACTATTTTCTGCCCGCCCCACCTGGCCCATTCACTCTGTCCCACTCCCTCCAGCCCTCTCCCTCTTGACCTCTCCATCCGGCCCTTTCCCCAGGCCCTCTCCTTCCAGCCCGCTCCCCCCAGCCCTCTCCCTTCAGCCCACTCCTTCCAGCCCTCTCCCTCCAGCCCGCTCGCCCCAGCCCTCTCCCCCCAGCCCTCTCCCTCCAGCCCTCTCCCTCCAGCCCTCTCCCCCTGGCCTTCTCCCCCCGTCCCGCTCCCTCTGGCCCTCTCCCTCCAGCCCGCTCCCTCTTGCCCTCTCCCTCTGTCCCTCTCCCTCTCCCTCTTGCCCTCTCCCTCTGTCCCTCTCCCCCCGGCCCGCTCCCTCTGGCCCTCTCTCTCCAGCCCGCTCCCTCTGGCCCTCTCCCCCCAGCCCGCTCCCTCTTGCCCTCTCCCTCTGTCCCTATCCCCCCGGCCCGCTCCCTCTGGCCCTCTCCCCCTGGCCCGCTCTCTCCAGCCCGCTCCCTCTTGCCCTCTCCCTCTGGCCCTCTTCCCTCAGCCCGCTCCCTCTTCCCCTCTCCCTCTGGCCCTCTCCCCCCAGCCCGCTCCCTCTTGCCCTCTCCCTTTGGACCGCTCCCTCCGGCCTGCTCCCTCTTGCCCTCTCCCTCTGGCCCGCTCCCTCCTGCCCTCTCGCCCTGGCACTCTCCCCCCGGCCCGCTCCCTCTTGCCCTCTCCCCTCTCCCTCCTGCCCTCTCCCCCCGGCCCGCTCCCTCCTGCCCTCTCCCCCTGGCACTCTCCCCCCGTCCCTCTCCCTCCGGTCCTCTCCCTCTTGCCCTCTCCCTCTGGCTCGCTCCCTTCAGTCCGCTCCCTCTGACCCTCTCCCCCCATCCCTCTCCCTCTTGCCCGCTCCCTCCGGTCCGCTCCCTCTGACCCTCTCCCTCTGGCCCTCTCCCTCCAGTCTGCTCCCTCTGGTCCTCTCCCTCTTGCCCGCTCCCTCTGACCCTCTCCCTCTGGTCCTCTCCCTCTTGCCTGCTCCCTCCTGCCCTCTCCCTCTGGTCCTCTCCCTCTTGCCCTCTCCCTCCTGCCCTCTCCCTCTGGTCCTCTCCCTCTTGCCCTCTCCCTCCAGTCTGCTCCCTCTGGTCCTCTCCCTCTTGCCCTCTCCCTCCAGTCTGCTCCCTCTGGTCCTCTCCCTCCTGCCCTCTCCCTCTGGTCCTCTCCCTCTTGCCCTCTCCCTCCAGTCTGCCCCCTCTGGTCCTCTCCCTCTGGTCCTCTCCCTCTTGCCTGCTCCCTCCTGCCCTCTCCCTCTTGCCCTCTCCCTCTTGCCCTCTCCCTCCTGCCCTCTCCCTCTTGCCCTCTCCCTCTTGCCCTCTCCCTCTTGCCCTCTCCTTCTGGCCCTCTCCCCCTGTTAGGCCACATTCACACAGGGCGTTTGCAGCATGACACTTTTCTTGCAGAATGCGCTTTTGTGTTTTTTGGTTTTTTTTTTAACTCTCTCCTTCCCAGGCCGAGGACTGTTCAGGGGGGAACATGTCATTGCACTGATATCCAGAGCCGCTGACCCTGCGCCTGTGCAGCATTAACCCCTCGGTGACTCCTGCAGCACAATGCAGCGCAGCACACAATGGCTCTGCATGCTATGTGCAGACATTCGGCCAGGCAGGAGGACTACCATCCCCAGAATTCCTATGCAGGATGATATCCGCCCCCTGTGGGGCTGAGGTCATCCTCCTCGGGTGGGTTGGTTTTGTGTTATCGGCTGCACAGTGGAGCTATCCTCCTCCTCCTTCCCTCCGCTATTCTCCAGGGCAGCATCATTCCCAGGCTCCTCCCCGGCCCCAGTCCCTGTTTTTCCCTGTCATTCTACCACAGACAGTGGCCGCTCTGCAATGAATGAGGATCCATCGCTGGGAAGACTCTAGGCGTTTCCAGCTGCTCGCCACCCAACAACATCAAAGAGGATCAACCGCTGAATCCGCAAGTGACACCCAGGATCGTCCGCAGCCTGGTCCCAGCCATCCGGCTGCATCCCCTCGCCGTGTCATCTGGTGGGCCACCATGGGCATCACACGTCTTGGTGATGGCAGAGAGATGCTCCTCGGAGATCATTGTGCTCGTTAATTCCGAGGAGAGAAGGTGAAGAAGAGGAGAATCCACCGATGACCGGCGGCAGCGTCTGAGGACATTTCTCCGTCTTCCTTGGAATAAACAATCTGATCATAAGGAGACACAAGAAGGGAGGGGAGACAAGATGTGCAGCAAGACGAAGAGCAGCGAGGCCCTCAAGGTGGTGGTCAGATGCCGCCCCATCAACAGGAAAGAAGAGGGGGCTGGCTATGACCGGATAGTGTCCATGGATGTCAAATTGGGGCAAGTGACCATCCGGAATCCCAGGGTAAATCCCGGGGAGCTGCCAAAGACGTTTACCTTTGATGCCGTGTATGATGCCAGCTCCAAGCAGGCGGACTTGTACGACGAGACCGTGAGGCCACTCATCGATTCCGTCTTGCAGGGGTTCAATGGGACCATATTTGCTTACGGACAGACCGGCACTGGCAAGACCTACACCATGCAAGGTATGTGGGTAGACACGGATAAAAGAGGTGTCATCCCCAACTCATTCGACCATATTTTCACCCACATCTCCCGCTCCCAAAACCAACAGTATTTGGTGAGAGCATCCTACCTGGAGATCTACCAGGAGGAAATCCGGGACTTGTTATGTAAGGACCAGACCAAGAAACTGGAACTGAAGGAGAATCCTGAGAGCGGAGTCTACATCAAGGACCTGTCTTCGTTTGTGACCAAAAATGTTAAGGAAATTGAACACGTCATGAATTTGGGGAACCAGTCGCGGTCAGTGGCCTGCACCAACATGAACGAGTACAGCTCTCGGTCGCACACCATTTTTGTTATCACCATAGAGTGCAGCGAGGTGGGTGTGGACGGCGAGGAACACATACGAGTGGGAAAACTCAACCTGGTGGACTTGGCCGGAAGCGAACGGCAAAATAAATCCGGAGCAAACGGAGAAAGACCCAAGGAGGCGTCAAAAATTAACCTCTCTCTGTCGGCACTGGGGAACGTAATATCGGCCTTGGTGGACGGCAGGAGCACCCACATCCCATACAGAGACTCCAAACTGACCCGCTTATTGCAAGATTCATTGGGGGGCAATGCCAAAACCATCATGGTTGCCACCTTGGGCCCAGCGTCTCATCACTACGACGAGACCTTGTCCACTCTCAGGTTTGCCAACAGGGCTAAGAACATCAAAAATAAACCAAGAATCAACGAGGATCCCAAAGACACCCTACTGAGGGAATTCCAGGAAGAAATCGCCCGGCTGAAGGCCCAACTGGAGAAGAGGGGGATGCTGAGCAAGAAACGGAGGAGGAACAGCCGCCGGAAGAAATCGCTGGATGGGGACAACGTGCCGGAGACGGAGGCTGAGGAGGACAACGACGAGAACCTCATTGAGAAAAACGTAGGGAATTACTTGAAGGAACAAGCGGAAAGGCTGGAGCAGGAGAAGGCCGCCATCCAGGATGACCACAGTCTGCTGGCCGAAGAGAAGCTCAAACTGATTGAAGAGAAGGAGAAGATGATGGAAGATCTGACCAAGGAGCAGAAAGCCACCGAGCTCCTGGCCGTGAAGTTCAAGGTAATTCTCAAAAATTCTGTTTTTAAAGGGCTTGTCCAGGATTAGAAAACATGGCTGATTTCTTCCCAAGAGCACCTCTTCTGTCCGTAGGCCATGTCTGGTATTATGGCTGAGCTTCAAGGTGCAGCTTGGCTTTTGCCAGAAATCAGACATATTTTTCTGACCTGAAATCTAAAAATGAATGATGATGATGACTGGTAGGCGAGGTGGGTGATAACTTATATGGTTCCTTCATGGTCCCGGCAGATATGGTGGTCCGGACGTGAGGACAGCTGAGTGACAACCTCTGTAGGACCCACCTTGTCTCCCACTTTTATAGGCATAGTAGATTTTGGTGACAGCCCAGCTTTGTATTTTGGTGAGACCTCGTGAACTTGCCGTTGACTTGGAGCAATGACGGGTACCTTTAACAATGTGACAGTTAACCCATTGATGTGCCAAATCTAGAATTAACCCTTCCATGTTCTCGCCCTCTGCTTATCCCCCAGCCCCGCTGGTGTCGTGTACAGGTTCCTCCTGGCACCTCTTCCCTCGGGACCTCCTGCTCCATGGCTTATCACAGCCTCATCTTGTGCAGGTGGGCACAGGGGTGCAGGGGGTCCTGCGGTACCGTCATACACAGGCTTTTCCCATGCTCCATCAGATACAGAATAGCGGAGCTACCCTCCGACTTATGGCACCCAATAGGACATGGACTCTGGACCACCTTCAGCCTCCTGCCCAATAGGTGGACAATGCAGACTCCAGGAGAGTGCACAGTGTCAGGAGGCTGTAATAAAGCCCAACTAGAAAAGTAGTAACTGTAGAGAGATTACGGCCAGCAGCTCATCCGCTCTGCAGATGTGTATATGGCGGACGGTATATGGTGTCCGGATAGATGAGGTCAGAATCACAGAGTGATTGAGGATGTGCCAGCTGGAGCCGGTCCGGTCATGGCTCCGGAACAATGATAATCATTGGATGATCTCGTGCTGACATGAACATCTGGAAGCAGTGTAAAGACTCACATATTATGCACATGGGGCTGAGTACAAAGGATACCGTTACATATAGGGTTAATGACGTGTCCCTTGTGGTTATGTTTCACATATGTCCCCCCAACATTTCCAGAATCCAGATAATAATAATTATATTATACTCCAGAGCTGCACTCACTATTCTGCTGGTGCAGTCACTGTGTACATACATTACTGATCCCGAGTTACCTCCTGTATTATACTCCAGAGCTGCACTCACTATTCTGCTGGTGCAGTCACTGTGTACATTACATTACTGATCCTGAGTTACCTCCTGTATTATACTCCAGAGTTGCACTCACTAATCTGCTGGTGCAGTCACTGTGTACATACATTACATTACTGATCCTGAGTTACCTCCTGTATTATACTCCAGAGCTGCACTCACTATTCTGCTGGTGCAGTCACTGTGTACATACATTACATTACTGATCCTGAGTTACATCCTGTATTATACTCCAGAGATGCACTCACTATTCTGCTGGTGCAGTCACTGTGTATATACATTACTGATCCTGAGTTACCTCCTGTATAATACTCCAGAGCTGCACTCTCTATTCTGCTGGTGCAGTCACTGTGTACATGGAGACCTCCTTGTCTGACCTGTTTGGCTGCTTCAGTTATGGAGACCTCCTTGGTTGGCAGTGTTATAGAGACCTCCTTGGTTGGCAGTGTTATAGAGATCTCCTTGGTTGGCAGTGTTATGGAGACCTCCATGGTTGGCAGTGTTATGGAGACCTCCTTGGTTGGCAGTGTTATGGAGACCTCGTTGGTTTGCAGTGTTATGGAGACCTCCTTGGTTGGCAGTGTTATAGAGACCTCCTTGGTTGGCAGTGTTATAGAGATCTCCTTGGTTGGCAGTGTTATGGAGACCTCCTTGGTTGGCAGTGTTATGTAGACCTGCTTGGTTGGCAGTGTTGTGGAGATCTGCTTGGTTGGCAGTGTTATGGAGACCTCTTTGGTTGGCAGTGTTATGGAGACCTCCTTGGTTGGCAGTGTTATGGAGACCTCGTTGGTTTGCAGTGTTATGGAGACCTCCTTGGTTGGCAGTGTTATGGAGACCTCCTTGGTTGGCAGTGTTATGGAGACTTCTTTGGTTAGCAGTGTTATGGAGACCTCCTTGGTTGGCAGTGTTATGGAGACCTCCTTGGTTGGCAGTGTTATGGAGACCTCCTTGGTTGGCAGTGTTATGGAGACCTCCTTGGTTGGCAGTGTTATGGAGACCTCCTTGGTTGGCAGTGTTATGGAGACCTCCTTGGTTGGCAGTGTTGTGGAGATCTCCTTGGTTGGCAGTGTTGTGGAGATCTCCTTGGTTGGCAGTGTTGTGGAGATCTCCTTGGTTGGCAGTGTTGTGGAGATCTCCTTGGTTGGCAGTGTCATGGAGATCTCCTTGGTTGGCAGTGTCATGGAGATCTCCTTGGTTGGCAGTGTTATGGAGACCTCTTTGGTTGGCAGTGTTATGGAGACCTCCTTGGTTGGCAGTGTTATGGAGATCTCCTTGGTTGGCAGTGTTATGGAGACCTCTTTGGTTGGCAGTGTTATGGAGACCTCCTTGGTTGGCAGTGTTATGGAGACCTCCTTGGTTGGCAGTGTTATGGAGACCTCTTTGGTTGGCAGTGTTATGGAGACCTCTTTGGTTGGCAGTGTTATGGAAACCTCCTTGGTTGGCAGTGTTATGGAGACCTCCTTGGTTGGCAGTGTTATGGAGACCTCTTTGGTTGGCAGTGTTATGGAGACCTCTTTGGTTGGCAGTGTTATGGAGACCTCTTTGGTTGGCAGTGTTATGGAGACCTCTTTAGTTGGCAGTGTTATAGAGACCTCTTTGGTTGGCAGTGTTATAGAGACCTCCTTGGTTGGCAGTGTTATGGAGACCTCCTTGGTTGGCAGTGTTATGGAGACCTCCTTGGTGGCAGTGTTATGGAGACCTCTTTGGTTGGCAGTGTTATGGAGACCTCTTTGGTTGGCAGTGTTATGGAGACATCTTTGGTTGGCAGTGTTATGGAGACCTCTTTGGTTGGCAGTGTTATGGAGACCTCTTTGGTTGGCAGTGTTATGGAGACCTCTTTGGTTGGCAGTGTTATGGAGACCTCTTTGGTTGGCAGTGTTATGGAGACCTCTTTAGTTGGCAGTGTTATAGAGACCTCTTTGGTTGGCAGTGTTATGGAGACCTCTTTGGTTGGCAGTGTTATGGAGACCTCTTTGGTTGGCAGTGTTATGGAGACATCTTTGGTTGGCAGTGTTATGGAGACCTCTTTGGTTGGCAGTGTTATGGAGACCTCTTTGGTTGGCAGTGTTATGGAGACATCTTTGGTTGGCAGTGTTATGGAGACCTCTTTGGTTGGCAGTGTTATGGAGACCTCTTTGGTTGGCAGTGTTATGGAGACCTCTTTGGTTGGCAGTGTTATGGAGACCTCTTTGGTTGGCAGTGTTATGGAGACCTCCTTGGTTGGCAGTGTTATGGAGACCTCTTTGGTTGGCAGTGTTATGGAGACCTCTTTGGTTGGCAGTGTTATGGAGACCTCTTTGGTTGGCAGTGTTATGGAGACATCTTTGGTTGGCAGTGTTATGGAGACCTCTTTGGTTGGCAGTGTTATGGAGACCTCTTTGGTTGGCAGTGTTATGGAGATCTCTTTGGTTGGCAGTGTTATGGAGACCTCTTTGGTTGGCAGTGTTATGGAGACCTCTTTGGTTGGCAGTGTTATGGAGACCTCTTTGGTTGGCAGTGTTATGGAGACCTCTTTGGTTGGCAGTGTTATGGAGACCTCCTTGGTTGGCAGTGTTATGGAGACCTCTTTGGTTGGCAGTGTTATGGAGACCTCTTTGGTTGGCAGTGTTATGGAGACCTCTTTGGTTGGCAGTGTTATGGAGACCTCCTTGGTGGTTTTGCAATGTAAAGGATATGTGTTTGTCTTGTAGAGTTATGAAGCGCTCCCTAGTTAGCAGTGATACAGAGACCTCCTTAATTCGCAATGAAATGGAGACCTCATTGGTTGGCAGTGCTATGGAGGTGTCTTTGGTTGGCAGTGATATGTAGACTTCCTTGGTTGGTTGGCAGTGCTTTGGAGGTGTCTTTGGCTGGCAGGGTTATGGGGATGTTCTTGGCTGGCAATGATATGGAAATGTCTTTCACTGGCAAGGCTATGGGGACGCCCTTGGTTGACAGTAATTTGGAGGTGTTTTTGACTGGCAGGGTTATGGAGACACGTTCATGGTTGGCAGTGATATGGGGACATCCTTGGTTGGCAGTGCTCTGGAGGTATCTTTGGCTGGCAGGGTTATGGGGACGTCTTTGGTTAGCACTTGTATGGAGGTGTCTTTGGCTGGCAGGGTTATGGGGACGTTCTTGGTTGGTTGGCAGTGGTATGGAGGTGTTTTTGACTGGCAGGGTTATGGAGACGTTCATGGTTGGCAGTGATATGGGGACATCCTTGGTTGGCAGTGCTCTGGAGGTATCTTTGGTTGGCAGGGTTATGGGGATGTCTTTGGTTAGCACTTGTATGGAGGTGTCTTTGGCTGGCAGGGTTATGGGGACGTTCTTGGTTGGTTGGCAGTGGTATGGAGGGGTCTTTGGCTTGCAGGGTTATGGGGACGTCTTTGTTTAGCAGTGGTATGAAGGTTTTTTTTGGTTGGCAGGGTTATGGGGACGTTCTTGGTTGGTTGGCCGTGGTGTGGAGGTGTCTTTGGCTGGCAGGAGTATGGGGACGTCTTTGGTTAGCAGTGGTATGGGGGTGTCTTTGGCTTGCAGGGTTATGGAGACGTTCTTGGTTGGCAGTGGTATGGGGGTGTCTTTGGCTGGCAGGGTTATGGGGACGTCTTTGGTTAGCACTTGTATGGAGGTGTCTTTGGTTGGCAGGGTTATGGGGACGTTCTTGGTTGGTTGGCAGTGGTATGGAGGTGTCTTTGGCTTGCAGGGTTATGGGGACGTTCTTAGTTGGTTGGCAGTGGTATGGGGGTGTCTTTGGCTGGCAGGGTTATGGGGACGTCTTTGGTTAGCACTTGTATGGAGGTGTCTTTGGTTGGCAGGGTTATGGAGACGTTCTTGGTTGGCAGTGGTATGGAGGTGTCTTTGGCTGGCAGGGTTATGGGGACGTCTTTGGTTAGCACTTGTATGGAGGTGTCTTTGGTTGGCAGGGTTATGGAGACGTTCTTGGTTGGCAGTGGTATGGAGGTGTCTTTGGCTGGCAGGGTTATGGAGACATTCTTGGTTGGCAGTGGTATGGAGGTGTCTTTGGTTGGCAGGGTTATGGGGACGTTCTTGGTTGGTTGGCCGTGGTGTGGAGGTGTCTTTGGCTGGCAGGAGTATGGGGACGTCTTTGGTTAGCAGTGGTATGGGGGTGTCTTTGGCTTGCAGGGTTATGGGGACGTTCTTGGTTGGTTGGCAGTGGTATGGAGGTGTCATTGGCTGGCAGGGTTATGGGGACGTCTTTGGTTAGCACTTGTATGGAGGTGTCTTTGGCTTGCAGGGTTATGGGGACGTTCTTGGTTGGTTGGCACTGGTATGGAGGTGTCTTTGGTTGGCAGGGTTATGGGGACGTCTTTGGTTAGCACTTGTATGGAGGTGTCTTTGGTTGGCAGGGTTATGGAGACGTTCTTGGTTGGCACTGGTATGGAGATGTCTTTGGTTGGCAGGGTTATGGGGATGTCTTTGGTTAGCACTGATATGGAGGTGTCTTTGGTTGGCAGGGTTATGGGGACGTTCTTGGTTGGTTGGCAGTGGTATGGAGGTGTCTTTGGCTTGCAGGGTTATGGGGACGTTCTTGGTTGGTTAACACTGGTATGGAGGTGTCTTTGGTTGGCAGTGTTAGTGTGATGATCAGGTAACACTGTCCTGCCGGGCTTGTGCCCCCTGTATTTCCTCTAAGACTATGTGCCAGGTTGGGATGTAGTCATCTTGGGTAGCAGTGATCTTTTCTGCAGTAGATCCCCGATCTTTGGACAGGGAGACCTCCTCTGTGTTCTTCTTCTCCAGCATTGCTGCTCCTGCCGCTGGCATACTTAGCTATAGGCAGTGCGCCAGTGTTCAGCTTCTGTTCCCGGGCCAAGAGGTTGCCTAAAGTGTGAGAGAAATATGACCGATGTGCCCGGACAAAGAACCGAGTGATGACAACACAAGCCCCCAGTGTCTGCGATCAGGACAGTACATGCCATGCGGCTGATGTCATCCTGCAGATATGAATGGCGATAGATGGGAGCGCAGCGTTATATGACCTATATGTGTCAGTAATGGCATCTAATATACTGTGCAGTGCTGGCCCCGGGGTGTTACAATATACTGTGCAGTGCCGGCCCCGGGGTGTTACCATATACTGTGCAGTGCCGGCCCCGGGGTGTTACCATATACTGTGCGGTGCCGGCCCCGGGGTGTTACCATATACTGTGCAGTGCTGGCCCCGGGGTGTTACCATATACTGTGCAGTGCCGGCCCCGGGGTGTTACCATATACTGTGCAGTGCCGGCCCCGGGGTGTTACCATATACTGTGCAGTGCCGGCCCCGGGGTGTTACCATATACTGTGCAGTGCCGGCCCCGGGGTATTACCATATACTGTGCAGTGCCGGCCCCGGGGTGTTACCATATACTGTGCAGTGCCGGCCCCGGGGTGTTACCATATACTGTGCAGTGCCAGCCCCGGGGTGTTACCATATACTGTGCAGTGCCGGCCTCGGAGTGTTACCATATACTGTGCAGTGCCGGCCCCGGAGTGTTACCATATACTGTGCAGTGCCGGCCCCGGGGTATTACCATATACTGTGCAGTGCCGGCCTCTGGGTGTTACCATATACTGTGCAGTGCCGGACCCTAGGATGTTACCATATACTGTGCAGTGCCAGCCCCTGGGTGTTACCATATACTGTGCAGTGCCGGAGCCTAGGATGTTACCATATACTGTGCAGTGCTCGCCCCGGGGTATTACCATATACTGTGCAGTGCCGGACCCTAGGATGTTACCATATACTGTGCAGTGCCGGCCCCTGGGTGTTACCATATACTGTGCAGTGCCGGACCCTAGGATGTTACCATATACTGTGCAGTGCCGGCCCCGGGGTATTACCAAATACTGTGCAGTGCCGGCCCCTGGGTGTTACCATATAATGTGCAGTGCTGGCCCCGGGGTGTTACCATATACTGTGCAGTGCCAGCCCCGGGGTGTTACCATATACTGTGCAGTGTCGGCCCCGGGGTGTTACCATATACTGTGCAGTGCCGGCCCCGGGGTGTTACCATATACTGTGCAGTGCCAGACCCTAGGATGTTACCATATACTGTGCAGTGCCGGCCCCGGGGTGTTACCATATACTGTGCAGTGCCAGCCCCGGGGTATTACAATATACTTTGCAGTGCCGGCCCCGGGGTGTTACCATATACTGTGCAGTGCCGGCCCCGAGGTATTACCATATACTGTGCAGTGCTGGCCCCGGGGTGTTACCATATACTGTGCAGTGCTGGCCCCGGGGTATTACCATATACTGTGCAGTGCTGGCCCCGGGGTGTTACCATATACTGTGCAGTGCTGGCCCCGGGGTGTTACCATATACTGTGCAGTGCTGGCCCCGGGGTGTTACCATATACTGTGCAGTGCTGGCCCCGGGGTGTTACCATATACTGTGCAGTGCCGGCCCCGGGGTGTTACCATATACTGTGCAGTGCCGGCCCCGGGGTGTTACCATATACTGTGCAGTGCCGGCCCCGGGGTGTTACCATATACTGTGCAGTGCCGGCCCCGGGGTGTTACCATATACTGTGCAGTGCTGGCCCCGGGGTGTTACCATATACTGTGCAGTTCCGGACCCAATCTGATACATTGTGCAGTTTAGAGTTTGAGATATTAACATTGTAAAGTGCAATGTCAGATCGCACATGATGCACTGTGCACTGCAATGCCTGGGATACTATCTAATGCAGTGACTGGGAGATCGTTTAACCCAGTGTCTGTTTTTTCTGGCTAATGCAGTGCACAATGTAGTATAATGCAGTGTCCAGGATATTATGCTGCTGTATGCAATGCAGTGTCTGGTATGTAATACACTCCCTGACAGAAGTTCTGTCGCTTATCCATGTTATGTAAATAACAGCTTATAACCTGACTTTAAATTCATCCATTGGTTTTATAAATTACTCTTTCGAAAGCTGAAACCCTCCCAAATTTGGTTTAGGTTATGAAAATAAAGTTGCTGCAAAGCTGAAATATTCATCATTTAATGAACACAGAGAGGTCAGATTTTGGGAAGACAAAAGTTTTGTCGCCCACAGAAAGTAATGTGAAATTCAAACAAATAATGAACTTCTAATACAAAGATATGTGGCATAACATCGGTGAATGAAGTTGTGGTGCTATTAGAGCCATATTTAATATTTTGTGACTTCCATGAGCTTGAAGGACGGCATCCATGCGGATCAACAATGGTTCATACAATGTATTGGTGAAGTCATCAGGAATAGCAGAGAATGCGTCTTACACGCCTTCCAGAGCTCATCTAGATTCTTTGGTTTTGTCTTCCAAGCTTCCTCTTTCATCCTACCCCAAACATGCTCAATGATGTTCATGTCTGGTGACTGGGCTGGCCAGTCCTTGAGCACCTTGATCTTCTTTGCCAGGAGGAACTTTGTTGTAGAGATGGATGTATGAGATGGAGACCATCCTGCTGCAGAATGTGACCCCTTTTATGATTGGGAATGTAAGAGGTAGCTAATACTTCTTGATGTTTTAGGCTATTGATATTGCCTTCCACCTTGTAAATGTTTCGCACCCCCCCATACTGAATGTAACCCCAGACCATGATCTTTCCACCACCAAACTTAACTGTTTTCTGGATCCATACGGGCTCCAGTAGGTTTCCAGTAGAATTACACCACAGCCGCAAATACTGCAGAAGAGTCATCAGAGAAATCCACCTTCTGCCTCTTTTCCTGCGTCCATCTGTTTAGCAGGTTTTGGGACTTTTAATTGCCTTTTGTTTAGTGCTGGCTTCTGGGCACGGATTCCACCATGGAGGCCATTTCGAGACAGAATCCCACAAACTGTTCTAGTTGACACAGGGACTTGAGGTGACCAGGCCTGTTGGAGCTCTGCTGCAGTGGAAGAGGGGCTGGTTTGGACTTTTTAACCAACAAACATTCCTCCTGAGCAGTTGTCTTGCGGGGTCTGACGGACCTGGGCTTGTCACAAACATCTCCAATCTCTTCAAATCTTTTTTACTTCTTTGTACTTGACGCTGAGACACATGAAAGGTGTCATCCACCTCTGCAATGGATCTGGTCTTCAGCCTCTTGATAATCAAGGCTTTGGTCGCAGGGTGGATTTTTGGCATGTTGTCAGAGGTCAAGTTGCAGTTCAAGTGAAGATCTGAGGTGCTGGGTTTCTTTTTATACACACCCACTAATTAACCGATCATTTAGTGAGCACAGGTGAGGATGTAAACTAGGATTGGGTGCATTATATGATAAGGCGGCAAAACTTTTGTCTTCCCAAAATCTGACCTTTCTGTGTTCATTAAATGATCAATATTTCAGCTTTGCAGCAGCTTTATTATCATAACCTAAACCAAATTTGGGAGGGTTTCAGCTTTCAAAAGAGTAATTTATAAAACCAATGGATGAATTTAAAGTCAGGTTATAAGCTTTTATTTACATAACATGGATAAGCAACAGCACTTCTGTCAGGGACTGTATAATGCACTGCATAATGCAGTGTGCAGTTCTATAAATCAATGCAACATATAAAGCAGTGTCTGGTGTAATCTAATGCAGTGTATGATACAGTGACCGGGATATTCTTTCATGCAGTGCGGAATGCAGAGTACAATATAGTGACTGATATTATCCTTTCCGTGGTGCAGTGCGTGCAGTGTTATGTGTCAGTGTGAATTGCTGTAGATCAGGGATGTCAGCACAGTCGCACTGTACAGCCCCCCATACTGTATAGCCCCCCCATACTATACATCCCCTCACTCTCCGGCAGTTTCCTCCGCGCTTCCTGAGCCTCTGCCCTATATCTGTCTCCTGTCATCAGTGTATGAGTCTGACACATCTCCTGAAGAGTCACCGCAGTGTGCTAATCATCACAGGTCTGATCACTGCAGATCCACTGCACTGCCCCAGGCTGCAATATAATGCACCCCACAGGTCTGATCACTGCAGATCCACTGCACCCCACAGGTCTGATCACTGCAGATCCACTGCACCCCACAGGTCTGATCACTGCAGATCCACTGCACCCCACAGGTCTGATCACTGCAGATCCACTGCACTGCCCCACACTGCAATATACTGCACCCCACAGGTCTGATCACTGCAGATCCACTGCACTGCCCCATGCTGCAATATCCTGCACCCCACAGGTCTGATCACTGCAGATCCACTGCACTGCCCCAGGCTGCAATATACTGCACCCCACAGGTCTGATCACTGCAGATCCACTGCACTGCCCCAGGCTGCAATATACTGCACCCCACAGGTCTGATCACTGCAGATCCACTGCACCCCACAGGTCTGATCACTGCAGATTTACTGCACTGCCCCACACTGCAATATAATGCACCCCACAGGTCTTATCACTGCAGATCCACTGCACTGCCCCAGGCTGCAATATACTGCACCCCACAGGTCTGATCACTGCAGATCCACTGCACTGCCCCAGGCTGCAATATACTGCACCCCACAGGTCTGATCACTACAGATCCACTGCACCCCACAGGTCTGATCACTGCAGATTTACTGCACTGCCCCACACTGCAATATAATGCACCCCACAGGTCTGATCACTGCAGATCCACCGCACCCCACAGGTCTGATCACTGCAGATCTACAGCACCCCACAGATCTGATCACTGCAGATCCACTGCACTGCCCCCGGCTGCAATATACTGCACCCCACAGGTCTGATCACTGCAGATCCACTGCACTGCCCCACACTGCAATATACTGCACCCCACAGGTCTGATCACTGCAGATCCACTGCACTGCCCCAGGCTGCAATATACTGCACCCCACAGGTCTGATCACTGCAGATCCACTGCACTGCCCCATGCTGCAATATCCTGCACCCCACAGTGTCTTCCCTTCTGCATGCATTAGATCCTCTGTGGTGGCCACTCTCGTCCTGCTCACACTGTAGAGGGTTTGTTTCAGTGTCACGTGGCTGAGGATAGTCCTCCTATCTCTGTACCTGCTCCTTGCTGGGGTATTTGGGGTGCCCTCCGGTAGAGATTATACTATAACTGCGCTGTCACTTTAAGAGGCACAGCTGCATCATTACTGAGGATTCCATCCTCTCCAGACAAATGTATCTGCTGTGAGGTTCTCCCATGTGTGCAGCAGCTGTGCACTGAGTATACAGGGGGCAACCAGCAGCTGTGCACTGAGTATACAGGGGGCAACCAGCAGCTGTGCACCAAATATACAGGGGGCAACCGGCAGCTGTGCACTGAGTATACAGGGGGCAACCGGCAGCTGTGCACCGAGTATACAGGGGGCAACCGGCAGCTGTGCACCGAGTATACAGGGGGCAACCGGCAGCTGTGCACCGAGTATACAGGGAGCAACCGGCAGCTGTGCACCGAGTATACAGGGGGCAACCGGCAGCTGTGCACCGAGTATACAGGGGGCAACCGGCAGCTGTGCACCGAGTATACAGGGAGCAACCGGCAGCTGTGCACCGAGTATACAGGGGGCAACCGGCAGCTGTGCACCGAGTATATAGGGGGCAACCGGCAGCTGTGCACCGAGTATACAGGGAGCAACCGGCAGCTGTGCACCGAGTATACAGGGAGCAACCGGCAACTGTGCACCGAGTATACAGGGGGCAACTGGCAGCTGTGCACCGAGTATACAGGGGCAACCGGCAACTGTGCACCGAGTATACAGGGGCAACCGGCAGCTGTGCACCGAGTATACAGGGGGCAACCGGCAGCTGTGCACCGAGTATACAGGGAGCAACCGGCAGCTGTGCACCGAGTATACAGGGAGCAACCGGCAGCTGTGCACCGAGTATACAGGGGCAACCGGCAGCTGTGCACCGAGTATACAGGGAGCAACCGGCAGCTGTGCACCGAGTATACAGGGGGCAACCGGCAGCTGTGCACCAAGTATACAGGGGGCAACCGGCAGCTGTGCACCGAGTATACAGGGGGCAACCGGCAGCTGTGCACCGAGTATACAGGGGGCAACCGGCAGCTGTGCACCGAGTATACAGGGGGCAACCGGCAGCTGTGCACCGAGTATACAGGGAGCAACCGGCAGCTGTGCACCGAGTATACAGGGGCAACCGGCAGCTGTGCACCGAGTATACAGGGGCAACCGGCAGCTGTGCACCGAGTATACAGGGGGCAACCGGCAGCTGTGCACCGAGTATACAGGGGGCAACCGGCAGCTGTGCACCGAGTATACAGGGGGCAACCAGCAGCTGTGCACCAAATATACAGGGGGCAACCAGCAGCTGTGCACCAAATATACAGGGGGCAACCGGCAGCTGTGCACCAAGTATACAGGGGCAACCGGCAGCTGTGCACCGAGTATACAGGGGGCAACCGGTAGCTGTGCACCGAGTATACAGGGAGCAACCGGCAGCTGTGCACCGAGTATACAGGGGCAACCGGCAGCTGTGCACCAAGTATACAGGGGGCAACCGGCAGCTGTGCACTGAGTATACAGGGGGCAACCAGCAGCTGTGCACCGAGTATACAGGGGGCAACCGGCAGCTGTGCACCGAGTATTCAGGGGCAACTGGCAGATGTGCACCGAGTATACAGGGGGCAACCGGCAGCTGTGCACCGAGTATACAGGGGGCAACCGGCAGCTGTGCACCGAGTATACAGGGGGCAACCGGCAGCTGTGCACCGAGTATACAGGGGCAACCGGCAGCTGTGCACCGAGTATAAAGGGGCAATCAGCAGCTGTGCACTGAGTATACAAGGGGCAACTGGCAGCTGTGCACCGAGTATACAGGGGGCAACCGGCAGCTGTTCACCGAGTATACAAGGGGCAACCGGCAGCTGTTCACCGAGTATACAGGGGGCAACCGGCAGCTGTGCACTAAGTATACAAGGGGCAACCGGCAGCTGTGCACCAAGTATACAGGGGGCAACCGGCAGCTGTGCACCGAGTATACAGGGGGCAACCGGCAGCTGTGCACTGAGTATACAGGGGGCAACCGGCAGCTGTGCACCGAGTATACAGGGGGCAACCAGCAGCTGTGCACCGAGTATACAGGGGCAACCGGCAGATGTGCACCGAGTATACAGGGGGCAACTGGCAGCTGTGCACCGAGTATACAGGGGGCAACCGGCAGCTGTGCACCGAGTATACAGGGGGCAACCGGCAGCTATGCACCGAGTATACAGGGGCAACCGGCAGCTGTGCACCGAGTATACAGGGGCAATCAGCAGCTGTGCACTGAGTATACAAGGGGCAACTGGCAGCTGTGCACCGAGTATACAGGGGCAACCGGCAGCTGTTCACCGAGTATACAGGGGCAACCGGCAGCTGTGCACCGAGTATACAGGGAGCAACCGGCAGCTGTTCACCGAGTATACAGGGGCAACCGGCAGCTGTGCACCGAGTATACAGGGGCAACCGGCAGCTGTTCACCGAGTATACAGGGAGCAACCGGCAACTGTGCACCGAGTATACAGGGGCAACCGGCAGCTGTGCACCGAGTATACAGGGGGCAACCGGCAGCTGTGCACTAAGTATACAAGGGGCAACCGGCAGCTGTGCACCGAGTATACAGAGGCAATCAGCAGCTGTGCACTGAGTATACAAGGGGCAACTGGCAGCTGTGCACCTGTGGCGCCCTGGACTAGCCAGGTCGTCACAGGTACTACAGCACAACACCCCCACCCCGAGATAGGCACATCAGTCAGACACAAATCCTTGTTGCCTCCCTCCAGGGGCTGATGTCCACACCAGGGGGTGGAGCCAGACGGTTGGCCCCACCCACTGAGGAGTTCACAGTCCTGGAGGCGGAAAAGGAAGTCAGTTGAGATCTGAGTAGGAGTCAGGAGAGGAGTAAACTGACCGTGTCCGGGTGTGTGGCCCGGGCACTTAGAACAAGGTTGGCAGACGGTGGTGGCCGTCTGCAGGAGAGGCAGATCAACGCGGAACCGTTGGACCGGGGTCGGGCGGTGGCCCGCCGGTACTGAATCGGGGAGCGAAGTTAAGCCAGCACAAACCGGCAAGGCCTGCGGACCCCGACCAGGCTTGGAGTCGCCGTTAAAGGTCAAATCCGTCAGTGACCGGAAACCCAGGGGTTTCCAAACAGCCAAGACCCGATAGAAGGCAACCGTCCGACCAGTAGAAGGAAATACAGCTACTGCCACAGCTAGAGTTCCCAGGGCCAGAGCCTGCGGGCAAAAGGGCTCCTCCGGCACATATACACGCTGGGGAGCGGGTTACCGGTGGGAAGCCATCGGGACCGAAGATACACAAAAGGTTCAGGGAAAGGCAGCCACCACCAACCGTCCGGGAGAAACCACAGCAGCCGGCTGCGGGACCCGTCCATCCAGCCGTTTGTTTTACCAGAGACTGTGCATCCATTTGTGGCTGAGTGAGTACACCCGTGCCATCCGGCACCGCGCTGCGCAGCTCAAGCGACCCTGCGCCTTGCCAGCCCTGCTTCCCCGTCACCTCAACCGGGCCCCGGGACCACCAACCCCTACCCACGGAGGGGGAAAACATCTCAGCTGCTCCTTACCATCGCTCCCGGGATCCCCGTCACCAGCAGCGGTGGTGCCCACCTTCACCACAACCCGTGGGTGGCGTCATGGACCAAATCCCCCAAACCAACCACCCCTTTCACTCACGGGCGAGGAGCGCCACTCGAGTCCCCGGATCCGGCCCACCGCTCGAGCCACCGAGCAGCAGCAGCAGCGCCGGTCCCAAGAGTGGTGAGCGCAGTGCCCCGCCGCCCGTGACACACCGAGTATACAGAGGCAATCGGCAGCTGTGCACCGAGTATATAGGGGGCAACCGGCAGCTGTGCACTGAGTATACAGGGGGCAACTGGCAGCCGTGCACCGAGTATACAGGGGGCAAACGGCAGCTGTGCACCGAGTATACAGGGGGCAAACGGCAGCCGTGCACCGAGTATACAGGGGCAACTGGCAGATGTGCACTGAGTATACAGGGGGCAACCGGCAGCCGTGCACCGAGTATACAGGGGGCAACCGGCAGCCGTGCACCGAGTATACAGGGGCAACTGGCAGATGTGCACCGAGTATACAGGGGCAAATGGCAGATGTGCACTGAGTATACAGGGGGCAACCGGCAGCTGTGCACCGAGTATACAGGGGGCACACGGCAGCTGTGCACCGAGTATACAGGGGGCAAACGGCAGCCGTGCACCGAGTATACAGGGGGCAACCGGCAGCTGTGCACCGGGTATACAGGGGTGTAACGGGGTATGCGACAGAGCAGTGAGGGACGCCAGACCAAGGAACAATCAAAAGGACTTTATTGGAACCAGAAAGATAAAGCACCAACATAAATATAAATCCTGAAAGTCTGCAAGGAGTCCACAACAAAACAAAAGATCCGGGGGCGCCTCCCGGTATTCCGAAGCCAGGGAAAATAGGGCAATGGTCCTTATATGAGTTCCTTGAGTCCAACAGGGGGAACAATAAAGCAAAATCCCACGTGGCCACTGATCTCCAGCCTGTAACAGTCCATACACAGGCTCTAGGATCCAGATCCTAGATCTTCTCCAGCCGAGATCCAACTAACCTAACATGGGTCTCATTGTTCTTCTCTCCCGGGATCAGCCCCTTAGGTGGGCAGAAGAGTCCAACTCCCCCTAGACATCTGATACATGAATGGACTTTAGACTCCTGGCTCTGTTCTGTTTACCAAGTTGTGGATTGGAGAAGTCCCGAAGAACAAACAATCCCCCACCAGTAGTACATACAAGACACTCAAGGAGGGACAGACTATTACACCATGAGCACAGGCGGGGGAGGGACACACTGTTTACAGGACAGGAGACGCGCTCCGAGCTCTTCAGTGGGATGTATGTTGAGCGCTCTGCAGTGTGATGTGTGCGGAGCGCTCTGCAGTGTGATGTGTGCGGAGCGCTCTGCAGTGTGATGTGTGCGGAGCGCTCTGCAGTGTGATGTGTGCGGAGCGCTCTGCAGTGTGATGTGTGCGGAGCGCTCTGTGCTGCGGAGGGCGCAGGTCATATACACGGTACATTGTGTGAGAAGTCAGATGTAACATCTTGTATATTCAAAGCACATATCACCCAGTCGCATTCCTTCCATATACTGTATAAAGATGTATACACCTCACAGCCCGGACAGAAACCAGAGGAATGAAGCTGCTGAACTGTGTATCTAATACTCTCCTGTGTGATACTGTCTGCTGATCCGTGTATCTAATCCTCTCCTGTGTGATACTGTCTGCTGAGCTGTATCTAATCCTCTCCTGTGTGATACTGTCTGCTGAGCTGTGTATCTAATCCTCTCCTGTGTGATACTGTCTGCTGATCCGTGTATCTAATCCTCTCCTGTGTGATACTGTCTGCTGAGCTGTATCTAATCCTCTCCTGTGTGATACTGTCTGCTGAACTGTGTATCTAATCCTCTCCTGTGTGATACTGTCTGCTGAACTGTGTATCTAATCCTCTCCTGTGTGATACTGTCTGCTGAGCTGTGTATCTAATCCTCGCCTGTGTGATACTGTCTGCCGAGCTGTGTATCTAATCCTCTCCTGTGTGATACTGTCTGCTAAGCTGTGTATCTAATCCTCTCCTGTGTGATACTGTCTGCTGAGCTGTGTATCTAACCCTCTCCTGTGTCATACTGTCTGCTATGGTGTGTATCTAATCCTTTCCTGTGTGATACTGTATGCTGAGCCGTGTATCTAATACTATCCTGTGTGATACTGTGTGCTGAGCTGTGTATCTAATCATCTCCTGTGTGATACTGTCTGCTGAGCTGTGTATCTAATCCTATCCTGTGTGATACTGTCTGCTGAGCTGTGTATCTAATCCTCTCCTGTGTGATATGGTCTGCTGAGCTGTGTATCTAATCCTATTCCTGTGTGATACTATCTGCTGAGCTGTGTATATAATCCTGTCCTGTGTGATACTGTCTGCTGAGCTGTGTATCTAATCCTCTCCTGTGTGATACTGTCTGCTGAGCCATGTATCTAATCCTGTCCTGTGTGATACTGTCTGCTGAGCTGTGTATCTAATCCTCTCCTGTGTGATACTGTCTGCTGAGCTGTGTATCTAATCCTATCCTGTGTGATACTGTCTGCTGAGATGTGTATCTAATCCTCTCCTGTGTGATACTGTCTGCTGAGCTGTGTATCTAATCCTCTCCTGTGTGATACTGTCTGCTGAGCTGTGTATACAATCCTCTCCTGTGTGATACTGTCTGCTGAGCTGTGTATCTAATCCTCTCCTGTGTGATACTGTCTGCCGAGCTGTGTATCTAATCCTCTCCTGTGTGATACTGTCTGCTGAGCTGTGTATCTAATCCTATCCTGTGTGATACTGTCTGCTGAGCTGTGCATCTAATCCTCTCCTGTGTGATACTGTCTGCTGAGCCGTGTATCTAATACTATCCTGTGTGATACCGTCTGCTGAGCTGTGTATCTAATCCTATGCTGTGTGATACTGTCTGCTGAGCTGTGTATCTAATCCTCTCCTGTGTGATACTGTCTGCTGATCCGTGTATCTAATCCTCTCCTGTGTGATACTGTCTGCTGAGCTGTGTATCTAATGCTCTCCTTTGTGATACTGTCTGCTGAGCCGTGTATCTAATACTATCCTGTGTGATACTATCTGCTGAGCTGTGTATCTAATCCTGTCCTGTGTGATACTGTCTGCTGAGCCATGTATCTAATCCTCTCCTGTGTGATACTGTCTGTTGAGCTGTATACCTAATCCTGTCCTGTGTGATACTGTCTGCTGAGCTGTGTATCTAATCCTCTCCTGTGTGATACTGTCTGTTGAGCTATGTATCTAATCCTATTCCTACAGTGCACAGTACCACTCCTCCTGTCCTGTATACTGGGTGTAATCCTCAGTATATGTATTATTATGTATACATACACTGCACAGTACCACTTCTCCTGTCCTGTATACTGGGTGTAATCCTCAGTACCTGTATTATTCTGTATATATACACTGCACAGTATCACTTCTCCTGCCCTGTATACTGGGTGTAATCTTCAGTATCTGTATTATTCTGTATATATACACTGTACAGTACCACTTCTCCTGTCCTGTATACTGGGTGTAATTCTCAGTATCTGTATTATTCTGTATATATACACTGCACAGTACCACTTCTCCTGTCCTGTATACTGGGTGTAATCTTCAGTACCTGTATTATTCTGTATATATACACTGCACAGTATCACTTCTCCTGCCCTGTATACTGGGTGTAATCTTCAGTACCTGTATTATTCTGTATATATACACTGTACAGTACCACTTCTCCTGTCCTGTATACTGGGTGTAATCCTCAGTATCTGTATTATTCTGTATATATACACTGCACAGTACCACTTCTCCTGTCCTGTATACTGGGTGTAATCCTCAGTATCTGTATTATTCTGTATATATACACTGCACAGTACCACTTCTCCTGTCCTGTATACTGGGTGTAATCCTCAGTATCTGTATTATTCTGTATATATACACTGCACAGTACCACTTCTCCTGTCCTGTATACTGGGTGTAATCCTCAGTATCTGTATTATTCTGTATATATACACTGCACAGTACCACTTCTCCTGTCCTGTATACTGGGTGTAATCCTCAGTATCTGTATTATTCTGTATATATACACTGCACAGTACCACTTCTCCTGTCCTGTATACTGGGTGTAATCCTCATTGTCTGTATTATTCTGTGTATATACACTGCACAGTACCACCTCTCCTGTCCTGTATACTGGGTGTAATCCTCATTGTCTGTATTATTCTGTATATATACACTGCACAGTACCACTTCTCCTGTCCTGTATACTGGGTGTAATCCTCATTGTCTGTATTATTCTGTATATATACACTGCACAGTACCACTCCTCCTGTCCTGTATACTGGGTGTAATCCTCAGTATCTGTATTATTCTGTATATATACACTGCACAGTACCACTTCTCCTGTCCTGTATACTGGATGTAATCCTCAGTATATGTATTATTCTGTATATATACACTGCACAGTACCACTCCTCCTGTCCTGTATACTGGGTGTAATCCTCAGTATATGTATTATTCTGTATATATACACTGCACAGTACCACTTCTCCTGTCCTGTATACTGGGTGTAATCTTCAGTATCTGTATTATTCTGTATATATATACACTGCACAGTACCACTTCTCCTGTCCTGTATACTGGGTGTAATCCTCAGTATCTGTATTATTCTGTATATATACACTGCACAGTACCACTTCTCTTGTCCTGTATACTGGGTGTAATCTTCAGTATCTGTATTATTCTGTATATATACACTGCACAGTACCACTTCTCCTGTCCTGTATACTGGGTGTAATCCTCAGTATCTGTATTATTCTGTATATATACACTGCACAGTACCACTTCTCCTGTCCTGTATACTGGATGTAATCCTCAGTATCTGTATTATTCTGTATATATACACTGCACAGTACCACTTCTCCTGTCCTGTATACTGGGCGTAATCCTCAGTATCTGTATTATTCTGTATATATACACTGCACAGTACCACTTCTCCTCTCCTGTATACTGGGTGTAATCCTCAGTACCTGTATTATTCTGTGTATATATACACTGCACAGTACCACTTCTCCTGTCCTGTATACTGGGTGTAATCCTCAGTACCTGTATTATTCTGTATATATACACTGCACAGTACCACTTCTCCTGTCCTGTATACTGGGTGTAATCCTCAGTGTCTGTATTATTCTGTATATATACACTGCACAGTACCACTTCTCCTGTCCTGTATACTGGGTGTAATCCTCAGTATCTGTATTATTCTGTATATATACACTGCACAGTACCACTTCTCCTGTCCTGTATACTGGGTGTAATCTTCAGTATCTGTATTATTCTGTATATATACACTGCACAGTACCACTCCTCCTGTCCTGTATACTGGGTGTAATCCTCAGTATATGTATTATTCTGTATATATACACTGCACAGTACCACTTCTCCTGTCCTGTATACTGGGTGTAATCCTCAGTATCTGTATTATTCTGTATATATACACTGCACAGTACCACTTCTCCTGTCCTGTATACTGGATGTAATCCTCAGTATCTGTATTATTCTTTATATATACACTGCACAGTACCACTTCTCCTGTTCTGTATACTGGGTGTAATCCTCAGTATCTGTATTATTCTGTATATATACACTGCACAGTACCACTTCTCCTGTCCTGTATACTGGGTGTAATCCTCAGTATCTGTATTATTCTGTATATATACACTGCACAGTACCACTTCTCCTGTTCTGTATACTGGGTGTAATCCTCAGTATCTGTATTATTCTGTATATATACACTGCACAGTACCACTTCTCCTGTCCTGTATACTGGGTGTAATCCTCAGTATCTGTATTATTCTGTATATATACACTGCACAGTACCACTTCTCCTGTTCTGTATACTGGGTGTAATCCTCAGTATCTGTATTATTCTGTATATATACACTGCACAGTACCACTTCTCCTGTCCTGTATACTGGATGTAATCCTCAGTATCTGTATTATTCTGTATATATACACTGCACAGTACCACTTCTCCTGTCCTGTATACTGGGTGTAATCCTCATTGTCTGTATTATTCTGTATATATACACTGCACAGTACCACTCCTCCTGTCCTGTATACTGGGTGTAATCCTCAGTATCTGTATTATTCTGTATATATACACTGCACAGTACCACTTCTCCTGTCCTGTATACTGGATGTAATCCTCAGTATATGTATTATTCTGTATATATACACTGCACAGTACCACTCCTCCTGTCCTGTATACTGGGTGTAATCCTCAGTATATGTATTATTCTGTATATATACACTGCACAGTACCACTTCTCCTGTCCTGTATACTGGGTGTAATCCTCAGTATCTGTATTATTCTGTATATATACACTGCACAGTACCACTTCTCCTGTCCTGTATACTGGATGTAATCCTCAGTATCTGTATTATTCTTTATATATACACTGCACAGTACCACTTCTCCTGTTCTGTATACTGGGTGTAATCCTCAGTATCTGTATTATTCTGTATATATACACTGCACAGTACCACTTCTCCTGTCCTGTATACTGGGTGTAATCCTCAGTATCTGTATTATTCTGTATATATACACTGCACAGTGCCACTTCTCCTGTCCTGTATACTGGGTGTAATCCTCAGTATCTGTATTATTCTGTATATATACACTGCACAGTACCACTTCTCCTGTCCTGTATACTGGGTGTAATCCTCAGTATCTGTATTATTCTGTATATATACACTGCACAGTACCACTTCTCCTGTTCTGTATACTGGGTGTAATCCTCAGTATCTGTATTATTCTGTATATATACACTGCACAGTACCACTTCTCCTGTCCTGTATACTGGATGTAATCCTCAGTATCTGTATTATTCTGTATATATACACTGCACAGTACCACTTCTCCTGTCCTGTATACTGGATGTAATCCTCAGTATCTGTATTATTCTGTATATATACACTGCACAGTACCACTCCTCCTGTCCTGTATACTGGGTGTAATCCTCAGTATCTGTATTGTTCTGTATATATACACTGCACAGTACCACTTCTCCTGTCCTGTATACTGGGTGTAATCCTCAGTGTCTGTATTATTCTGTATATATACACTGCACAGTACCACTTCTCCTGTCCTGTATACTGGGTGTAATCCTCATTGTCTGTATTATTCTGTGTATATACACTGCACAGTACCACCTCTCCTGTCCTGTATACTGGGTGTAATCCTCAGACTGTGGAGACCCGTATGTTTGAAGCGGTGCCCTCCCCTCTTCCCCCCAGTCCCCAAATGAAAACACGGGCAGGCCTAGATGGGGTGAAACAGGTCGGTCACAGTTTATTAAGTTCATAGGTAGAGAAGGGGCCTTCCATGTCATTACGAGCTCGTCGCCGCAACCTTGTCTGCGACCGACCGGCGTGCAGCCAACGAGCGGTTCCGACCTTGGCCCCCTCTCCGCCATTTTCCGCTGTGACGTAATTTCAAATACTAGGGTTGCATCTATATTCAGTTAACACACAATTATTCTGGTAAGAAAACAATAACTAATAAGAGGGTGCTGAGACTATAAGGGAGGGAGGGTGGGACAAAAGCTTCTAGAGGGGCAGCCAGAGGGAAAGAGGAAATCGCTGACCCCGGGCACTGAATTTAACCCCTGTAGGTGTGGCTGGACCCCCCTTTCCCTTGTGATCCTGTTGGTCAGCTGGGCATCCCAATTAGTGGCTCACCTAGGGAATGGTGGAAAGAGGGGATATGGGCACGACCCTTGCTTCCTTTAGGATTGGTCAGGGGGGCTCCACAGTCAGAGACACGTTCCTTAAGCAGTATCGTGCCTGCCAGACTGTGGAGACCCGTATGTTTGAAGCGGTGCCCTCCCCTCTTCCCCCCAGTCCCCAAATGAAAACACGGGCAGGCCTAGATGGGGTGAAAACAGGTCGGTCACAGTTTATTAAGTTCATAGGTAGAGAAGGGGCCTTCCATGTCATTACGAGCTCGTCGCCGCAACCTTGTCTGCGACCGACCGGCGTGCAGCCAACGAGCTGTTACGACCTTGGCCCCCTCTCCTCCATTTTCCGCCACGGAGGATCATGTGTACCGCCTACACAGGACTCCGACCCCACCCATCACCTTCAGGGCCTGATCCACTCCGTCCTGTATCCCGGACAACAAAATGTCTTGACCAATGTCCGTAAGGTGCACTCCGTCTGCCCTCAGCAGTGCAGAGTTATCGCCTTCCAGCTGGTGGTGACGCACCACGATTCCACATCTTTCTCTCATGAATTTTGCCATTCTCGCATTGATCTTTCTCCTTGACCGCTCTATGCCATTTGCATTTTTTGCTCCGTGCCATACCGCTCGTGGTACTATCTCTGACCACACCCATACTGTATCCGGGAAGAGGTAGGCCAAACGTTCGATGTCCGTCTTCATCACTGTTAGTAGTTCGACCGTACTGCGTTTCACCAAATCATTGCCACCAGCATGAATCACCATTACCAACGGCCCCGTGGCCGACCTGGAGATGTCCACCATCTCCGGGAAAATTTGTTGCCATCTTAGCCCTCTGATGCCTCTCCAATTGACCTCAACGTTTCTGAAGCCCAGGTTCTTTCCTCCTGGTCGAATCATGGCTCTTTTTTCTGCCCAGTAAATATAAGAGTGACCAACTACCCAGACTGCCGGTCTGCAGTCGCCTGTAATAGATAAACGTGTTATTTCAGCAAATCCGGTCTTATATATCTGGCAAAGCAAGCGGACTTCCATCGACCCATTCTCTGCACTTCAGCCTCCGTTACTCCTGCCCTCGCTGCCTCAGTGGCTGCCCCGATTCGGAAGGAATGGGTCCCGTATTCCTTCGGATTCTCCCCAGCTTTCGCTAAGCACTGTTTAAACATTGCTTGGAATTGATACTTGGTAAGCGGGGACCCGTCCGTATGGGAAAGAAAAAATCTGCTTGCGTGTCTGATCAGCGCGTACTGTTTGACTATTTTTAGTGGGCATACTGGGCCGTCTGCTGAGTTAACCAGGACCCACGTGCCCCTCCCGGTGGGGTCGCATTTGGATTTACGCACGCGAATGCGCAGAGCGTTGCTGCATATGACTAAATCCTCGTTGAGTAACCCGCCTTCAGTTGCTGTTTTTGAGCGTGGTAACAATTCACCAATGCGCAGCGCGCCGAAAAAAACGATAGCGAAGGATGCTGATATGAGGGACGCCTCGTATGGAGACTTGCATATTGAGGGGGATATTGCAATCATGTCGTGTAGTAATTTCAATGACATGGGGCGACGACATTCCTGACTAGGTTGAAGCCTTTTCCAGCCTTTCATGGCTTGCTTAATGACAAAGAACTTCGTCACATCCACCCACCCTGCTAATTGAAAAAAGAAGGCTATCCCTGATAAATGCCGTTGTGCCGATGTGCCCGACGCCCCTTGTTCTTTGAGCCGAAGCAAAAATTCCGTCGTCACTTCGCTTCTTGCGCGGTCGCAGTTATGAACGGGCCTACCCTGGATTAGTGAACACCACTCCTCCCAAGCCTTACCATAGACCTGCTAGGTAGCCGGTGTAACGGAGGCACGGATTAGAGGCATTAGTGATTGGCTACGGTGTCCCATAGCGATGGAGGACACGGGATACCCTCTGGATGCGCCATTGGGAGATGGTCTGTGAAGGCCTGCCAATCGGAACATAAAAGAGAGTTAACAAGGTTATCGTCTATGTCTGCCGTTATTTGAGCTCGGCACCAGATGTTGTGTCTCAGGCATAGAAGGGCGAGCCTGCGTAGCAGAGCCAGTAAGGGCAGCGACGCAGACGACATGTGATTTAAGCTCTTCGCCGTTATCAGATTTTTTGTTGGAAATCGAATGTTTGAGTTTTCCAGCTGATGACCCCATAACTCCATGGATAATACTATTGTGAATATTTCTAGCAGGGCTGGGTCACTCCCCCAGCTTGATGTGGCCCACAGATCCGGCAAGCTGCCGGTACACCACTGGTTCTTGTAGATTGCCGCAAAGCTCTTTTTATTACGTCCTCCTACAGTGAGCCCTAGGTCTGTGCTTGACGTCTCTTTAGCCATGACGCAGGTATGGCCATTGAAGGATTGAAGGAAAGTCTTCCAGACTAGTAAGTCTGCCTTCAGCGAGCGAGTGAGCCTGATTCTATGGCCTGGTTGGGAGATGCCCTTTGTTGCTAGTGATAATCTCCGAGAGAAGGCCCTGCCAACCGGCATTACGCGGCTGGCGAATGTCAGCAGACCCAGCAAGGACTGCATCTGTTGGAGGGTGACCTTTTTCGCCTCGCAGAAACCCTCCAGCATATGCAGTGTTTTCTGAATTTTTTCTGCTGGCAGGCGAAAAACCATTGCGTTAGTGTCTATCTCGATGCCGAGGAAAGGCAAGACGTTACAGGGGCCGACTGTTTTTTCGGGTGATAGCGGGACGCCGAACCGCTGAGCTATAAATTTAAATTTTGTGAGGAGGAGGGAGCAGAGTTTAGAGTTTACGGGGCCGACGAATAAAAAGTCGTCGAGGTAATGGATCAGGGAATTGCTGCCTGTTTCGTAACGGACTACCCAGTCCAGGAACGAACTGAACAACTCAAAGTAGTGACATGAGATGGAACATCCCATTGGCAGACACATATCGTAATAATAGTGTTCGTTCACCTTGCAGCCTAGCAGGTGGAAGCAGTCGGGATGCACGGGTAATAGGCGGAACGCCGCCTCTATGTCAGATTTAGCTAGCAGGGCACCGGGCCCCGCTGCGCGGACTAATTCTACTGCTTTGTCAAAGGACGCGTATGTTACCGATGCTTCTTCTGGGGGGATTCCGTCGTTAACCGATGCGCCTTTTGGGTGGGACAGATGATGGATTAGACGATACTTCCCGGGTTCCTTTTTTGGGATAATGCCTAGCGGGGATATCCTGATATTTTGGAAAGGGATTGATTCAAAGGGGCCCGCCATTCGGCCTAGGTTTACTTCATTTTGAATTTTTTGTTTCAAGATGTCGGGGAATTCGCGAGCGGATTTTAGGTTATGCGCCAGGGTTGGTGTTCTATTAGGTTTGAAGGGGATAATAAAACCGTGTGTAAAGCCGGAGTGCAATTGCCTTGCAGCTTCTTTATTAGGGTAGAGGTTTAACCAGGGGGCCATTGCGGTTACGCTCACCGGGGTTCTGCCTTGTAGGCACCCTGATAGCTGGACGGGTACACCTTGCTGCTGGGTGTCCTCCTCCACAAGCAGAGCAGTCGTGTCTGTATCTGCACGACGTGAGGAAACGGCAATTTCCTTCATTAAATAGCCAGCAGGGCCCGTTTTTTCGCACGACCACTGAGTGTTGGGCTGCGGGGTAGCTAGTGGTCGTAGATGAAAAGGGGGGCTGCTTCTGTGACAGCATCAGTCGTAACCATACGTCTGTCGCTTTAACTCCCCAGCCTAGGCTGGGTTGCAGGGCCAGCCGCCTGCGGAACTCCTCGTCATACCGCCGCCAGGCTGACCCGCCATGGGCCTTGTATGAGTTATATATCAGATCCTGATATATATAGAGCTCGGAGCAGCGTTCCGGATGCTTCTGGCCCATAATACAGCCTAAGACTGCGAACGCCTGTAGCCAATTATTCATCGTTTGCGCTATTTTCGGTCTATTTCTGTCGTATGAACGGTCGTTTGTCCTCCTTTCTTTATCTATAGTCAGTTGGTCGGGGGATAATAAGGACCATATGTCAATATAGTCATTATTCCAGATTTTGTCTCTTGTCTCCTGATCTATGTGCGCCCCTAGGGGGCTAATACCGCAGAGGAACGCGTCCTTGTGAAGGCTCGCTAGCTGCGGTGTAGCTTTATCTTCTGGTGTAGCGCTAGAGCGCGTCAGCTGATGAATTAATGCCTTAATGGTTGACGCTAGCTCGTTCCCCACTGCGTTATGCCCGATATTATGTACGGTGTCGTGTGCATTGGCCTCGGAGAACTCACCGCTGTGTGATGCAGGAAGAGCGACTCCATGTGATGGAGGGACCCCGGCTCCCACTCGATTGACGGACGGAGGAGCGACTCCATGTGATGGAGGGACCCCGGCTCCCGCTGGGATGATGGCTAGAGGAGCGACTCCAGGTGATGGAGGGACTCCGGCTACCGCTGGGATGATGGCTGGGGGAGCGACTCCGGGTGCTGGAGGGACTCCGGCTCCCGCTGGGATGATGGCTAGAGGAGCGACTCCAGGTGATGGAGGGACTCCGGCTACCGCTGGGATGATGGCTGGGGGAGCGACTCCGGGTGCTGGAGGGACTCCGGCTCCCGCTGGGATGATGGCTGGTGGAGCGACTCCGGGTGCTGGAGGGACTCCGGCTCCCGCTGGGATGATGGCTGGGGGAGCGACTCCGGGTGCTGGAGGGACTCCGGCTCCCGCTGGGATGATGGCTGGTGGAGCGACTCCGGGTGCTGGAGGGACTCCTGCTTGGATGATGGTCTGGTTAATTTCGCCGGGCGCCCTGGGAGATGACCGGTCTCCCTGGCTGACAGCCATGGATGCGGCTCGTGACCGCTGGCGTCGGTCGAGAGGCCGGGCTAGTCTGTTGGGACTCTCGGATTTGTCGGACCATTGTGAAGATGATGATGGGGTACGCCATCTGGAGGACCGCGATCTGTGGCGGCTCCTATGGGAGCTGCGTCTCCGGTGGTAATGTGGGGATCGCCTTTTAGAGGGATGTGGGGAATGGCGTCGGGACTCGTCGGAGGAGGTTGGGGAGGACCTGCCGCGCCTATGCCTACGCCTGCTGTGGCTATGGGTGCGCTGGGGGGCGACCGAGGGGACATTATAACTTGTGCTAATTGTTTCGCAGGGCGGGTTATGTGCAGTAACTAAGTGGTTTTCGCTGGTTAATATTGGGGTGTGCACTGAATGTGGTGAGTTAGTGGGGATTACGTGGTTAGTGGTGTGCTGAGCATTGCTGGGGGGCAGGAGTGGGAGTATAGGGGGCATTGTATGTCTGGTGAGGGCTGTGTGAGGGGGGGCTGTTAGTGGGGCTGTGGTGTGTGTGTCAGTGGTGATTGCTGGTGTGCTGAGCATTGCTGGGGGGCAGGAGTATAGGGGGCATTGTATGTCTGGTGAGGGCTGTGTGAGGGGGGGCTGTTAGTGGGGATGTGGTGTGTGTGTCAGTGGTGATTGCTGGTGTGCTGAGCATTGCTGGGGGGCAGGAGTATAGGGGGCATTGTATGTCTGGTAAGGGCTGTGTGAGGGGGGGCTGTTAGTGGGGCTGTGGTGTGTGTGTCAGTGGTGATTGCTGGTGTGCTGAGCATTGCTGGGGGGCAGGAGGGGGAGTATAGGGGGCATTGTATGTCTGGTAAGGGCTGTGTGAGGGGGGGCTGTTAGTGGGGCTGTGGTGTGTGTGTCAGTGGTGATTGCTGGTGTGCTGAGCATTGCTGGGGGGCAGGAGTGGGAGTATAGGGGGCATTGTATGTCTGGTAAGGGCTGTGTGAGGGGGGGCTGTTAGTGGGGCTGTGGTGTGTGTGTCAGTGGTGATTGCTGGTGTGCTGAGCATTGCTGGGGGGCAGGAGTATAGGGGGCATTGTATGTCTGGTGAGGGCTGTGTGAGGGGGGGCTGTTAGTGGGGATGTGGTGTGTGTGTCAGTGGTGATTGCTGGTGTGCTGAGCATTGCTGGGGGGCAGGAGTGGGAGTATAGGGGGCATTGTATGTCTGGTAGGGGCTGTGTGAGGGGGGGCTGTTAGTGGGGCTGTGGTGTGTGTGTCAGTGGTGATTGCTGGTGTGCTGAGCATTGCTGGGGGGCAGGAGGGGGAGTATAGGGGGCATTGTATGTCTGGTAAGGGCTGTGTGAGGGGGGGCTGTTAGTGGGGCTGTGGTGTGTGTGTCTGTGGTGCTTGGTGCACTGTGTGTAACGTTATAGCCCTGCTGCAGGGAGCGCTGATCGGTCAGGAGAGACCGAGCAGAGGAACCCGCAGCTGTGGACATTACACTGGTGATCTCCGCCTCCTGTGTAAGCATCACGCTGGAGCCTGCTGGAGGGGCGGAGCCTGTAGGAGGGGAGGTGCTCGCCTGCTGGCATTGCAACAGGGGAGTGGGCGGTGCCCGGGAATGACGCTGCGTGGTGGGCGGAGCCAGGACGCTCGGCCTGGAAGAGGAGGAGGTGATTTGTCTCCTGGATCTCTGGAGGGGGCGGGGCGCTTGCACGTGGGGCACAGCTTGTCCTGGCCGGCGCCGGTGATGCAGGGGTTCCCGGTGACCCGGAGGCGCTGTGGGGGGCGAGAGCAGCGCTGGGAGCGTCGGTCTCCCTGGGTCGGCAGCTCCCTGGGCTTGGCTTGGGCTGAGAGCTGCGTGTGCAGGGGGCTAGTGACCGGCTGGATCCCGGGGGAGCTAGTGCTGGAGTGTGGGGCTGCGGGGGAGGCTAGCGAGCACTCGGGCTGATCTATGGGGAAGTCCGGAGGGGCTGTGATGGGGGCTTGTGAGGAAGAGGCCTGGGCATACAGATCTATGGGGAGGTCCGGAGGGGCTGCGGTGGGGGCCAGTGAGGCTGAGGCCTGGGCATACTGATCTATGGGGAGGTCCGGAGGGGCTGCGGTGGGGGCCAGTGAGGCTGAGGCCTGGGCATACTGATCTATGGGGAGGTCCGGAGGGGCTGCGGTGGGGGCCAGTGAGGCTGAGGCCTGGGCATACTGATCTATGGGGAGGTCCGGAGGGGCTGTGGTGGACGGAGTCCCAGGGATGGATAGTATTCCCTGAGAAGCCGGAGAGGGCGCAGGGAGGGGAGCGCTGAGGCCAGAAATAAGGGCTTGTAGCCAGTGCTCACCTTCCTGTGCCGCTCTCTGCCGCAGGGCCTCCATCAGGGGGTCAGCCATGACGATCGTCTCCATGGGGTCCTCAGGAACAAAAGCTTCTAGAGGGGCAGCCAGAGGGAAAGAGGAAATCGCTGACCCCGGGCACTGAATTTAACCCCTGTAGGTGTGGCTGGACCCCCCTTTCCCTTGCGATCCTGTTGGTCAGCTGGGCATCCCAATTAGTGGCTCACCTAGGGAATGGTGGAAAGAGGGGATATGGGCACGACCCTTGCTTCCTTTAGGATTGGTCAGGGGGGGGCTCCACAGTCAGAGACACGTTCCTTAAGCAGTATCGTGCCTGCCATTGTCTGTATTATTCTGTATATATACACTGCACAGTACCACTTCTCCTGTCCTGTATAGTGGGTGTAATCCTCAGTGTCTGTATTATTCTGTATATATACACTGCACAGTACCACTTCTCCTGTCCTGTATACTGGGTGTAATCCTCAGTATCTGTATTATTCTGTATATATACACTGCACAGTACCACTTCTCCTGTCCTGTATACTGGATGTAATCCTCAGTATCTGTATTATTCTGTATATATACACTGCACAGTACCACTTCTCCTGTCCTGTATACTGGGTGTAATCCTCAGTATCTGTATTATTCTGTATATATACACTGCACAGTACCACTTCTCCTGTCCTGTATACTGGGTGTAATCCTCAGTATGTGTATTATTCTGTATATATACACTGCACAGTACCACTTCTCCTGTCCTGTATACTGGGTGTAATCCTCAGTATATGTATTATTCTGTATATATACACTGCACAGTACCACTTCTCCTGTCCTGTATACTGGATGTAATCCTCAGTATCTGTATTATTCTGTATATATACACTGCACAGTACCACTTCTCCTGTCCTGTATACTGGGTGTAATCCTCAGTATCTGTATTATTCTGTATATATACACTGCACAGTACCACTTCTCCTGTCCTGTATACTGGGTGTAATCCTCAGTATCTGTATTATTCTGTATATATACACTGCACAGTACCACTCCTCCTGTCCTGTATACTGGGTGTAATCCTCAGTATCTGTATTATTCTGTATATATACACTGCACAGTACCACTTCTCCTGTCCTGTATACTGGGTGTAATCCTCAGTATCTGTATTATTCTGTATATATACACTGCACAGTACCACTTCTCCTGTCCTGTATACTGGGTGTAATCCTCAGTATCTGTATTTTTCTGTTTATATACTGTGAGACTGTGACCGGGGTTATCTATGACGGCCGGTATGTCTCGCCCCGGTTGTGCTCACTCCATGATAGAAAGTAAATCCACTATAGGGTTAATGCTGTTTCCCTACAGGCTGAAGGAAGGGTTAAATAGAATCAGGAACAAGGGCAGGTGTGCCGCGTGTGGGGGAAGTGACCAGAACTTCCTGAGCCCTCTGCTGGAGAGGCACATGTATTTTGTTATGGACTTTTTGTTTGGACATTAAAACCGTGTGCTGTGAACCTTGGTGCCTGGATCCCGTGTCTTCTGCTGCGCAGCCGACCGCGCTACCTCACATATGGTGGAGAATCGGCGGGCATGACAGCCGGTGAGGTGTAGCATCCATCCCTGGTGACCCAGCTGCGCATGTCCTGGATTCGAGCGGCTATACTACAGCCCAAACCCGGCGACGCCATGGAGGACATACTAAAGCATTTGGCTCAGGCTAATGCACAGCAGCAACAGGCTAATGCACAGCAGCAACAGACCAATGCACACCTGCTCCAATCCTTGCAAGTGCAGGAAAAAAAATTCCAAGAACAGATGGATCAGGCCAATGCACGTCAGCAGCAATCCTTGCAAGTGCAGGACAAAAGGCACCAAGAACAGATGGAGCAGGCCAATGCACGTCAGCAGCAAGCCTTGCAATTGCAGGAAAAAAGGCACCAAGAACAGATGGTTCTCCTGGCCAAGTCGATCCGTGCCGGACCGGCAGCAACAACCCCGGGACCGGGTGACGACGGCAGCGTCCGGAAAGCGGTGAGACAAGCGTTGCAAAAGATGACCCCGGGTGATGATGTGGAAGCGTTCCTGGCGGTGTTTGAGCGGGTGGCCGAGCGGGAAAAGCTGCCGACCCCGCAGTGGGCTGAGGTATTGTCGCCCTATCTGACGGGGGAACCCCAAAAAGCGTACCTGGACCTCTGTGCCGAGGACGCCATTGACTATGTGACCCTGAAAGCCGAAATACTGGCTCGGTTGGGGGTGAATACCTATGTACGGGCTCAGCGGGTAAATCAGTGGTTCTATGAGGAAGCCAAACCCGTACGCTCCCAGGCCTATGACTTGTTGCATCTTGTAAAAAAGTGGTTGCAGCCTGACACTCTGAGCCCGGCGCAAATGGTGGAAAGGGTAGTAGTGGATCGTTTTGTGCGCACTTTACCCGTCACCGTTCAACGGTGGGTCGGACAGGGTGACCCGAGTACCCTGGACCAATTAGTGTCCCTGGTAGAGCGGCATGTGGCTACGCAGGACTTGATACGGGACACTGAGACTTTGCGTACCGCCCGTCGGTCCGGCCCCTCCAAGCCTAGGGCCAAGGACCCACCGCTGACAACGGTACAGGAGTCCCCTACCGTCCCGTCTGAGGCCGCGGCCGCCATTCCTGAGGTCCGGAAGGTTCTGTACCCTAAACAACAACCCGTCAAGGGGGTTTCCGTCCCCATTAGATGTTGGCGGTGCCAGCGGGTGGGACATATGGAAGCCCAGTGTCCACTCACCACGGAGCCCATGGATTGTGGGGTTACCCGGCGGGGTTCAATGTATGCTCAGGTGGTGTGTACCGCTGACCTGGTCTCCCCAGAGACGGAGCCCCACTTGTGCCAAATACAGGTGAATGGATGTCCGGTTACAGGATTGTTGGATTCCGGAAGCTTAGTGACCCTTGTGCGATCCACCTTGAGAGCTAAAGTAAAGGCCACAGGACGCACCGTGGGGGTGGTTTGCATACATGGGGACCGCCGCGACTATCCCACGGGGATTGTCACCATCACAGCACCTTGCGGTCAGGTGCAACATGAGGTGGGACTTCTTAACACTCTTCCTTATGACGTGATCCTAGGAAGGGATCTGCCCTATTTTTGGACTTTATGGAGGGGACCCCCTAAGTCCCCTCAGATATTGGTCGGTCCGGGACCTGAGCCCTACAATCCTGAATCCGGGACACCTGCCGTAGGGGTCACCATGATAGGGACAGAGTGTGAACCCGATAGGTCGCCCCTAGAGGTATTGGCAGGAGAGGCTGAGACGGTCGAGCCCATCCCGGAGTTGGAGGCGTCCCCGGATACGTTTGGGACAGCCCAACTCCAGGACCCTACGTTAATACATGCCCGGAGTCGGGTGACAGTAGTCGACGGGGTGGCACAGCTGCCCGGTGCCCAGGTAAGGTACCCCCATTTCGCTCTTAAGCAGGATTTACTCTACCGGGTAGATGAAATACGGGGCGTAGGGGTAGAACAGTTGGTGGTGCCCCAGCCGCATCGCCGGCGGGTCCTCGACTTGGCTCATAAACACCTGATGAGTGGCCACCTAGGGGTCAAGAAAACGCAGGAGCGAATATTGCAAAGCTTCTATTGGCCCGGGGTCTTTGGGGAGGTAAAACGGTTCTGCGAAACCTGCCCGGAGTGTCAGCTTACTGCACCCCTGACCCATTTTCGCAGTCCGTTGGTACCGTTACCCATTATAGAAGTCCCTTTTGAACGGATAGGGATGGATCTGGTGGGGCCCCTCGTAAAGTCCGCTCGAGGGCACCAACACATCCTAGTGATCGTTGACTATGCCACCCGGTATCCAGAGGCGATACCTCTCAGACATACTGCAGCAAAGCTTATAGCTCGGGAGTTGTTTGCTGTGTTCTGCCGGGTGGGATTGCCCAAGGAGATCCTTACGGATCAGGGGACCCCATTCATGTCTAAAGTGACCAAAGAGCTATGCCGGCTACTCCAGATCAAGCAGTTGCGTACGTCTGTGTATCATCCTCAAACGGACGGTTTAGTCGAGCGTTTCAATAAAACCCTGAAAACCATGCTAAGAAGGGTGATTTCAAAAGACGGGAAGGACTGGGATATGATGCTTCCCTATCTGATGTTTGCCATACGAGAGGTGCCACAGGCATCCACGGGGTTTTCGCCTTTTGAATTGTTATACGGGCGACATCCCCGGGGATTGTTGGACCTGGCAAAGGAAACATGGGAGCAAGAGCCCACCCCCCATAAAAGTGTGATTGAACACATTTTGGGTATGCAGAACCGCATAAGCGCGGTCATGCCAATTGTGAAGGAGCATTTACAGGAGGCTCAGGCCGTGCAAAGCGGCCGCTACAATAGACAAGCCACCGTGCGGACCTTTAAACCCGGGGATCGGGTGTTGGTATTGATCCCCACGGCGGAGAGTAAATTCCTGGCTCAGTGGCAAGGCCCCTACGAGATAAAGGAAAGAGTCGGGGTGGTTAACTATAAAGTATTGCAGCCCGGTAGGCGGAAACCTGAACAAATATACCATGTCAACCTATTAAAACCTTGGCAGGAACGGGAAAGCCTGATGGCTGTTTTTTCCCCACCTCCCTCCTCTTCGGGTCGTTCACATCCGGCTCCAGCGACCTCCGGAGAGGACGAACCGGAAGTAAGGATTGGAGAAGCCCTCACCAAGCAACAGAGGCGAGAGGCCAGACGGTTGGTTCAGCAGAACCCCGATGTCTTCTCCGAGCTGCCCGGTAGGACCAGTCTGATACGACATGATATTGTCACCGAGCCCCACCTGAAGGTACGCCTGAAGTCATACCGGGTACCGGAGGCTCGACGACAAGCCATATCGGAGGAAGTAAAGACAATGTTACGCCTGGGGGTCATCGAAAAATCCCGGAGTGAATGGGCTAGTCCGATTGTCCTAATACCAAAACCCGATGGCTCCTTAAGGTTCTGCAATGACTTTAGGAGATTGAACGAAATATCCAAGTTCGATCTCTACCCCATGCCCCGGGTGGATGAGCTGATTGATAGGCTGGGACAGGCGCGATATTTTACCACGCTCGACCTGACCAAAGGGTACTGGCAGGTGCCACTAACGGAGTCCGCCAAGGAGAAAACCGCTTTTGTTACGCCTGAGGGTCTCTTCCACTATGTTGTCTTGCCTTTTGGGTTACATGGCGCTCCGGCCACGTTCCAGAGGTTGATGGACTTAGTGCTGGAACCCCACCAGGCGTATGCATCAGCGTACCTGGATGACATCATTATTTACAGCTCCGATTGGCAGACCCACTTGGAACAGGTACAAGCGGTGGTGGACGCGCTTCGAACAGCCGGATTGACAGCCAATCCCAAGAAATGTGCATTGGGACTCACGGAAGCCCGCTACTTGGGCTACGTGATAGGCCAAGGAGTGATTAAGCCCCAAATTAACAAGGTTGAGGCGATCCAGAAGTGGCCTAGACCCCTGACCACGAAGCAGGTTAGGGCCTTCCTGGGTATCGTGGGGTACTACAGGAGGTTTGTAAAGGATTTTGCGGGACTATCAGCCCCCTTGACGGACCTTCTCAAAGGCAAGAAGTCCGTCATGGTGCGCTGGACTCCGCAGGCCGAGGACTCCTTCCGGGCCCTGAAGGAGGTCCTGTGCGGACAGCCCGTTCTGGTCAACCCTGATTTCCGGAAGGAGTTCATAGTACAGACTGACGCCTCGGAGATCGGCCTGGGGGCAGTGCTGTCTCAGGTGGTTCAGGGGGAGGAACACCCCGTCACCTTCTTAAGTAGGAAGCTCACCCCTCCCGAGCGGAATTATAGCGTGGTGGAGAAGGAGTGCCTGGCGATCAAGTGGGCCTTGGAGTCCCTACGCTATTACCTGCTGGGACGGCAGTTTCGCTTGGTGACGGATCACTCTCCACTGGTCTGGATGAGGTCCGCCAAGGAACGGAATGCCCGGGTTACCCGGTGGTTCCTTTCTCTGCAAAACTTCCGGTTTACGGTTGAACACCGGGCCGGTAGGTTGCAGGGCAACGCCGATGCCTTGTCCCGCGGCCCGTGTTTGATGGCGGGAGTTCAACCCCGCACGCTTGAACTGAGGGGGGGGGTATGTGAGACTGTGACCGGGGTTATCTATGACGGCCGGTATGTCTCGCCCCGGTTGTGCTCACTCCATGATAGAAAGTAAATCCACTATAGGGTTAATGCTGTTTCCCTACAGGCTGAAGGAAGGGTTAAATAGAATCAGGAACAAGGGCAGGTGTGCCGGGTGTGGGGGAAGTGACCAGAACTTCCTGAGCCCTCTGCTGGAGAGGCACATGTATTTTGTTATGGACTTTTTGTTTGGACATTAAAACCGTGTGCTGTGAACCTTGATGCCTGGATCCCGTGTCTTCTGCTGCGCAGCCGACGACGCTACCTCACAATACACTGCACAGTGCCACTTCTCCTGTCCTGTATACTGGGTGTAATCCTCAGTGTCTGTATTATTCTGTGTATATATACACTGCACAGTACCACTTCTCCTGTCCTGTATACTGGGTGTAATCCTCAGTACCTGTATTATTCTGTGTATATACACTGCACAGTACTACTCCTCCTGTCCTGTATACTGGGTGTAATCCTCAGTGTCTGTATTATTCTGTATATATACACTGCACAGTACCACTTCTCCTGTCCTGTATACTGGGTGTAATCCTCAGTACCTGTATTATTCTGTATACATACACTGCACAGTACCACTTCTCCTGTCCTGTATACTGGGTGTGATCCTCAGTATCTGTATTATTCTGTATATATACACTGCACAGTACCACTTCTCCTGTCCTGTATACTGGGTGTAATTCTCAGTATCTGTATTATTCTGTATATATACACTGCACAGTACCACTTCTCCTGTCCTGTATACTGGGTGTAATCCTCAGTATGTGTATTATTCTGTGTATATACACTGCACAGTACCACTTCTCCTGTCCTGTATACTGGGTGTAATCCTCAGTATCTGTATTATTCTTTATATATACACTGCACAGTACCATTTCTCCTGTCCTGTATACTGGGTGTAATCCTCAGTATCTGTATTATTCTGTATATATACACTGCACAGTACCACTTCTCCTGTCCTGTATACTGGGTGTAATCCTCAGTATCTGTATTAGTCTGTATATATACACTGCACAGTACCACTGCTCCTGTCCTGTATACTGGGTGTAATCCTCAGTATCTGTATTATTCTGTATATATACACTGCACAGTACCACTTCTCCTGTCCTGTATACTGGGTGTAATCCTCAGTATCTGTATTATTCTGTATATATACACTGCACAGTACCACTTCTCCTGTCCTGTATACTGGATGTAATCCTCAGTATCTGTATTATTCTGTATATATACACTGCACAGTACCACTCCTCCTGTCCTGTATACTGGGTGTAATCCTCAGTATCTGTATTATTCTGTATATATACACTGCACAGTACCACTTCTCCTGTCCTGTATACTGGGTGTAATCCTCAGTATCTGTATTATTCTGTATATATACACTGCACAGTACCACTTCTCCTGTCCTGTATACTGGGTGTAATCCTCAGTATCTGTATTATTCTGTATATATACACTGCACAGTACCACTTCTCTTGTGCTGTATACTGGGTGTAATCCTCAGTATCTGTATTATTCTGTGTATATATACACTGCACAGTACCACTTCTCCTGTCCTGTATACTGGGTGTAATCCTCAGTATCTGTATTATTCTGTGTATATATACACTGCACAGTACCACTTCTCTTGTGCTGTATACTGGGTGTAATCCTCAGTATCTGTATTATTCTGTATATATACACTGCACAGTACCACTTCTCCTGTCCTGTATACTGGGTGTAATCCTCAGAATCTGTATTATTCTGTATATATACACTGCACAGTACCACTCCTCCTGTCCTGTATACTGGGTGTAATCCTCAGTACCTGTATTATTCTGTATATATACACTGCACAGTACCACTTCTCCTGTCCTGTATACTGGGTGTAATCCTCAGTACCTGTATTACTCTGTATATATACACTGCACAGTACCACTTCTCCTGTCCTGTATACTGGGTGTAATCCTCAGTATTATGTATTATTCTGTATATATATACACGGCACAGTACCACTTCTCCTGTCCTGTATACGGGGTGTAATCCTCAGTATCTGTATTATTCTGTATATATACACTGCACAGTACCACTTCTCCTGTCCTGTATACTGGGTGTAATCCTCAGTACCTGTATTATTCTGTATATATACACTGCACAGTACCACTTCTCCAGTCCTGTATAGTGGGTGTAATCCTCAGTATCTGTATTATTCTGTATATATACACTGCACAGTACCACTTCTCCTGTCCTGTATACTGGGTGTAATCCTCATTGTCTGTATTATTCTGAATATATAGACCGCACAGTACCACTTCTTTCTTCCTGTATACTGGGTGTAATCCTCAGTGTCTGTATTATTCTGTATATACACTGCACAGTACCACTTCTCCTGTCCTGTATACTGGGTGTAATCCTCATTGGCTGTATTATTCTGAATATATACACTGCACAGTACCACTTCTTTCTTCCTGTATACTGGGTGTAATCCTCAGTGTCTGTATTATTCTGTATATATACACTGCACAGTACCACTTCTCCTGTCCTGTATAGTGGGTGTAATCCTCAGTATCTGTATTATTCTGTATATATACACTGCACAGTACCACTGCTCCTGTCCTGTATGCTGGGTGTGATCCTCAGTATCTGTATTATTCTGTATATATACACTGCACAGTACCACTTCTCCTGTCCTGTATACTGGGTGTAATCCTCAGTATCTGTATTATTCTGTATATATACACTGCACAGTACCACTTCTCCTGTCCTGTATACTGGGTGTAATCCTCAGTATCTGTATTATTCTGTATATATACACTGCACAGTACCACTTCTCCTGTCCTGTATACTGGGTGTAATCCTCAGTATCTGTATTATACTGTATATATACACTGCACAGTACCACTTCTCCTGTCCTGTATACTGGGTGTAATCCTCAGTATCTGTATTATTCTGTATATATACACTGCACAGTACCACTTCTTTCTTCCTGTATACTGGGTGTAATCCTCATTGTCTGTATTATTCTGTATATATACACTGCACAGTACCACTTCTCCTGTCCTGTATACTGGGTGTAATCCTCAGTGTCTGTATTATTCTGTATATATTCACTGCACAGTACCACTTCTTTCTTCCTGTATACTGGGTGTAATCCTCATTGTCTGTATTATTCTGTATATATACAGTGTACAGTACCACTTCTCCTGTGCTGTATACTGGGTGTAATCCTCAGTATGTGTATTATTCTGTATATATACACTGCACAGTACCACTTCTCCTGTCCTGTATACTGGGTGTAATCCTCAGTATCTGTATTATTCTGTATATGTACACTGCACAGTACCACTTCTCCTGTCCTGTATACTGGGTGTAATCCTCATTGTCTGTATTATTCTGAATATATACACTGCACAGTACCACTTCTCCTGTCCTGTATACTGGGTGTAATCCTCAGTATCTGTGATATTCTGTATATGTACACTGCACAGTACCACTTCTCCTGTCCTGTATACTGGGTGTAATCCTCAGTATCTGTATTATTCTGTATATATACACTGCACAGTACCATTTCTCCTGTCCTGTATACTGGGTGTAATCCTCATTGTCTGTATTATTCTGAATATATACACTGCACAGTACCACTTCTCCTGTCCTGTATACTGGGTGTAATCCTCATTGTCTGTATTACTCTGTATATATACACTGCACAGTACCACTTCTCCTGTCCTGTATATTGGGTGTACTCCTCAGTGTCTGTATTATTCTGTATATATACACTGCACAGTACCACTTCTCCTGTCCTGTATACTGGGTGTAATCCTCAGTATCTGTATTATTCTGTATACATACACTGCACAGTACCACTTCTCCTGTCCTGTATACTGGGTGTAATCCTCAGTATCTGTATTATTCTGTATATATACACTGCACAGTACCACTTCTCCTGTCCTGTATACTGGGTGTAATCCTCAGTACCTGTATTATTCTGTATATATACACTGCACAGTACCACTTCTCCTGTCCTGTATACTGTGTGTAATCCTCAGTACCTGTATTATTCTGTATATATACACTGCACAGTACCACTTCTCCTGTCCTGTATACTGGGTGTAATCCTCAGTATGTGTATTATTCTGTATATATACACACTGCACAGTACCACTTCTCCTGTCCTGTATACTGGGTGTAATAATCAGTATCTGTATTATTCTGTATATATACACTGCACAGTACCACTTCTCCTGTCCTGTATACTGGGTGTAATCCTCAGTATCTGTATTATTCTGTATATATACACTGCACAGTACCACTTCTCCTGTCCTGTATACTGGGTGTAATCCTCAGTATGTGTATTATTATGTATATATACACTGCACAGTACCACTTCTCCTGTCCTATATACTGGGTGTAATCCTCAGTATCTGTATTATTCTGTATATATACACTGCACAGTACCACTTCTCCTGTCCTGTATACTGGGTGTAATCCTCAGTACCTGTATTATTCTGTATATACCCTGCACAGTACCACTTCTCTTGTCCTGTATACTGGGTGTAATCCTCAGTATCTGTATTATTCTGTATATACACTGCACAGTGCCACTTCTCCTGTCCTGTATACTGGGTGTAATCCTCATTGTCTTTATTATTCTGAATATATACACTGCACAGTACCACTTCTCCTGTCCTGTATACTGGGTGTAATCCTCATTGTCTTTATTATTCTGAATATATACACTGCACAGTACCACTTCTCCTGTCCTGTATACTGGGTGTAATCCTCATTGTCTGTATTATTCTGAATATATAGTCTTCATCCACTATGCACAGTATCACTTTTCTTTTTTTGTGTTCGGTGCTCTTCTCAGTCTGCATCCTCTATATGCTGTACAATTTCGTTATCTTTAGTGTGATTCTCTGCCTCTGTCCTCTATATGCAGTACCACTTCTCTTCTTTATGTTCTGTGTGATTCTCAGGTTCCGTCCTCTATACACAGTATAACTTGTACAACTCTATATGCAGTAACATTTCTTTTTGCTTGGTGCTATTCTCCTGCTTTGTCATATATATGCAGTATCACTTCTCTTCTTTATGTTCAGTGTGATTTTCAGGCTCCGTCCTCTATACATAGTACCATTTCTTTTACCTTGGTTCTATTCTCCGGCTCCGTCCTCTATATGCAGTACCATTTATTTTTGCTTGGTGATATTCTCCGGCTCTGTCCGCTATATGCAGTACCATTTCTTTTTGCTTGGTGCTATTCTCCAGCTCCATCCTCTATACACAGTACCATTCCTTTTTGCTTGGTTCTATTCTCCGGCTCCGTCCTCTATGCGCAGTACTATTTCTTTTTGTTTGGTGCTATTCTTAGGCTCTGTCCCCTGTATGCAGTGCCATTTCTTTATGTTTGGTGCTAATCTCAAGCTCCGTCCTCTATATGCAGTACCATTTCTTTTTGCTTGGTGCTATTCTCCGGCTGCATCCTCTATACGCAGTACCATTTATTTTTGCTTGGTGGCATTCTCTGCCTCTGTCCTCTATACACAGTACCACTTCTCTTCTTTATGTTTGGTGTTATTCTCAGGCTCCGTCCACTTCCTTAAGTACCATTTCTTTATATTTGGTGCAATTCTCAGGCTCTGTTTCTTTTTGGTTGGTGCTATTCTTAGGCTCTGCCCTCTATACGCAGTACCGTTTCTTTTTGCTTGGTGCTATTCCCCGGCTTCATCTTCTATATGCAGTACCATTTCTTTATGCTTGGTGCTATTCTTCGGCTCTGTCCTCTATACGCAGTACCATTTCTTTATGTTTGGTGCTATTCTCAAGCTCCGTCCTCTATATGCAGTACCATTCTTTTTGCTTGGTGCTATTTTCTGACACCGCCTTCTATATGCAGTACAATTTCTTTATGTTTGGTGCTATTCTCAGGCTCCGACCTCTATACGCAGCACCATTTCTTTTTACTTGGTGCTATACTCTGGCTCCATCCTCTATACGCAGTACCATTTCTTTTTGGTCGGTGCTATTCTCCGGCTTTGTCCTCTATGCGCGGTACCATTTCTCGCGGTTCTGGTATATGTGCTCATTATGTGGCTGTGTGAGTAATTACTGAGTCATTGATCTGTTTTGCTTCCTTGTTTTGATACTTTCCTATTGTCTATAATTTTCCGTTTCGCCACAATCCCATTTTTACGAATCCTCTCCTGGTTAATGGTGTAATCATTGCTGCAGGGGCTGATTTACAGGAACATCCTCCCGCTGCTCCAGATGCAGATATTCTCTTCTAGCCGTAAACTGTTCACAGCTGAGGGTTTGGTACAAAGTCTCCAGAATCCTGCAGTCTGAGCTGTCCTCAGGGTTCAAGTCGTAGACATTTCCTCTGCGCTGATACATTGTAACAAAGTACGGTGCAGCTTGTGAGGCCCAAGTCACTCTCCTTTCTTGAACGTTTGTTACAATGTATCAGTGCAGGTGAAATATCTCACACCTGAATCCAGATCTCACAAAGGTCAGCGCAGACTGGATACAATTGTAACAAACCCTCAGCTGTGACAAGTATCACGTCTGCGCATGTTTCCAGCCTGGATTTGTTCTGCTCCTTCCTTGTGACCTCCTCCTCACATCTTCATCAATCTCTCATCTTCCTTCTCTGATGTGTGATCCAGAACGGCCCAGAACCGCTCCAGGAATGGCCGGAACTGTGCGATCCCGAGACACTGAGCAGACGAGATCCGGAATGTGGCCTCCAGAGAAGCCCCATTCCCCGAGCTGCGGAGCACTACAGGAGTGAACACCCCACCACTCACTGGTATCACTGCCCATATACTAATACATAGAGGCAGTATTATAGCAGTTATATTCCTGTACATAGGGGCAGTATTATAGCAGTTATATTCTTGAATATAGGGGCAGTATTATAGCAGTTATATGCTTGTACATAGGGGCAGTATTATAGTAGTTATATATTCTTGTACATAGGGCAGTATTATAGTAGTTATATTCTTGTACATAGGGGCAGTATTATAGTAGTTATATTTTTGTACATAGCGGGCAGTATTATAGTAGTTATATTCTTGTACATAGGGCAGTATTATAGTAGTTATATATTCTTGTATATAGGGGCAGTATTATAGTAGTTATATTCTTGTACATAGGGCAGTATTATAGTATTTATATATTCTTGTATATAGGGGCAGTATTATAGTAGTTATATTCTTGTATATATGGGCAGTATTATAGTAGATATATTCTTGTACATAGGAGCAGTATTATAGTAGTTATATTCTTGTACATAGGGGCAGTATTATAGTAGTTATATTCTTGTACATAGGGGGCAGTATTATTGTAGTTATATTCTTGTACATAGGGGCAGTATTATAGTAGATATATTCTTGTACATAGGGGCAATATTATAGTAGTTATATTCTTGTACATAGGGGGCAGTATTATAGTAGTTATATTCTTGTACATAGGAGCAGTATTATAGTAGTTATATTCTTGTACATAGGAGCAGTATTATAGTAGTTATATTCTTGTATATAGGGGCAGTATTATAGTAGTTATATTCTTGTTTATAGGGGCAGTATTATAATAGTTATATTCTTGTACATAGGAGCAGTATTATAGTAGTTATATTCCTGTACATAGGGGGCAGTATTATAGTAGTTATATTCTTGTACATAGGGGCAGTATTATAGTAGTTATATTCTTGTACATAGGGGGCAGTATTATAGTAGTTATATTCTTGTACATAGGAGCAGTATTATAGTAGTTATATTCTTGTACATAGGAGCAGTATTATAGTAGTTATATTCTTGTATATAGGGGCAGTATTATAGTAGTTATATTCTTGTATATAGGGGCAGTATTATAATAGTTATATTCTTGTACATAGGGGCAGTATTATAGTAGTTATATTCCTGTACATAGGGGGCAGTATTATAGTAGTTATATTCCTGTACATAGGGGGCAGTATTATAGTAGTTATATTCCTGTACATAGGGGGCAGTATTATAGTAGTTATATTCTTGTACATAGGGGCAGTATTATAGTAGTTATATTCTTGTACATAGGGGGCAGTATTATAGTAGTTATATTCTTGTACATAGGGGCAGTATTATAGTAGATATATTCTTGTACATAGGGGCAGTATTATAGTAGTTATATTCTTGTACATAGGGGGCAGTATTATAGTAGTTATATTCTTGTACATAGGGGCAGTATTATAGTAGTTATATTCTTGAATATAGGGGCAGTATTATAGTAGTTATATATTCTTGTATATAGGGGCAGTATTATAGTAGTTATATTCTTGTATATATGGGCAGTATTATAGTAGATATATTCTTGTACATAGGAGCAGTATTATAGTAGTTATATTCTTGTACATAGGGGCAGTATTATAGTAGTTATATTCTTGTACATAGGGGGCAGTATTATTGTAGTTATATTCTTGTACATAGGGGCAGTATTATAGTAGATATATTCTTGTACATAGGGGCAATATTATAGTAGTTATATTCTTGTACATAGGGGGCAGTATTATAGTAGTTATATTCTTGTACATAGGAGCAGTATTATAGTAGTTATATTCTTGTACATAGGAGCAGTATTATAGTAGTTATATTCTTGTATATAGGGGCAGTATTATAGTAGTTATATTCTTGTTTATAGGGGCAGTATTATAATAGTTATATTCTTGTACATAGGAGCAGTATTATAGTAGTTATATTCCTGTACATAGGGGGCAGTATTATAGTAGTTATATTCTTGTACATAGGGGCAGTATTATAGTAGTTATATTCTTGTACATAGGGGGCAGTATTATAGTAGTTATATTCTTGTACATAGGAGCAGTATTATAGTAGTTATATTCTTGTACATAGGAGCAGTATTATAGTAGTTATATTCTTGTATATAGGGGCAGTATTATAGTAGTTATATTCTTGTATATAGGGGCAGTATTATAATAGTTATATTCTTGTACATAGGGGCAGTATTATAGTAGTTATATTCCTGTACATAGGGGGCAGTATTATAGTAGTTATATTCCTGCACATAGGGGGCAGTATTATAGTAGTTATATTCTTGTACATAGGGGCAGTATTATAGTAGTTATATTCTTGTACATAGGGGGCAGTATTATAGTAGTTATATTCTTGTACATAGGGGCAGTATTATAGTAGATATATTCTTGTACATAGGGGCAGTATTATAGTAGTTATATTCTTGTACATAGGGGGCAGTATTATAGTAGTTATATTCTTGTACATAGGGGCAGTATTATAGTAGTTATATTCTTGTATATAGGGGCAGTATTATAATAGTTATATTCTTGTACATAGGAGCAGTATTATAGTAGTTATATTCTTGTACATAGGAGCAGTATTATAGTAGTTATATTCTTGTACATAGGGGCAGTATTATAGTAGTTATATTCTTGTATATAGGGACAGTATTATAGTAGTTATATTCTTGTACATAGGAGCAGTATTATAGTAGTTATATTCTTGTACATAGGAGCAGTATTATAATAGTTATATTCTTGTACATAGGGGCAGTTTTATAGTAGTTATATTCTTGTACATAGGGTCAGTATTATAGTGGTTATATTCTTGTACATAGGGGCAGTATTATAGTAGTTATATTCTTGTACATAGGGGGCAGTATTATAGTAGTTATATTCTTGTACATAGGGGCAGTTTTATAATAGTTATATTCTTGTACATAGGAGCAGTATTATTGTGGTTATATTCTTGTACATAGGGACAGTATTATAGTAGTTATATTCTTATACATAGGGGCAGTATTATAATAGTTATATTCTTGTACATAGGGGCAGTTTTATAGTAGTTATATTCTTGTACATAGGAACAGTATTATAGTAGTTATATTCCTGTACATATGGGCAGTATTATAGTAGTTATATTCTTGTTCATAGGGGGCAGTATTATAGTAGTTATATTCTTGTACATAGGGGGCAGTATTATAGTAGTTATATTCTTGTACATAGGGGGCAGTATTATAGTAGTTATATTCTTGTATATAGGGAGCAGTATTATAGTAGTTATATTCCTGTACATAGGGGCAGTATTATAGTAGTTATATTCTTGTATATAGGGGGCAGTATTATAGTAGTTATATTCTTGTATATATGGGCAGTATTATAGTAGATATATTCTTGTACATAGGAGCAGTATTATAGTAGTTATATTCTTGTATATAGGTGGCAGTATTATAGTAGTTATATTCTTGTATATAGGGGGCAGTATTATAGTAGTTATATTCTTGTACATAGGGGGCAGTATTATAGTAGTTATATTCTTGTACATAGGGGGCAGTATTATAATAGTTATATTCTTGTACATAGGGGGCAGTATTATAGTAGTTATATTCTTGTACATAGGGGGCAGTATTATAGTAGTTATATTCTTGTTCATAGGGGGCAGTATTATAGTAGTTATATTCTTGTTCATAGGGGGCAGTATTATAGTAGTTATATTCTTGTACATAGGGGGCAGTATTATAGTAGTTATATTCTTGTACATAGGGGGCAGTATTATAGTAGTTATATTCTTGTACATAGGGGGCAGTATTATAGTAGTTATATTCTTGTACATAGGGGGCAGTATTATAGTAGTTATATTCTTGTTCATAGGGGGCAGTATTATAGTAGTTATATTCTTGTTCATAGGGGGCAGTATTATAGTAGTTATATTCTTGTACATAGGGGGCAGTATTATAGTAGTTATATTCTTGTACATAGGGGGCAGTATTATAGTAGTTATATTCTTGTATATAGGGGGCAGTATTATAGTAGTTATATTCTTGTATATAGGGGGCAGTATTATAGTAGTTATATTCTTGTATATATGGGCAGTATTATAGTAGATATATTCTTGTACATAGGAGCAGTATTATAGTAGTTATATTCTTGTATATAGGTGGCGGTATTATAGTAGTTATATTCTTGTATATAGGGGGCGGTATTATAGTAGTTATATTCTTGTATATAGGGGGCAGTATTATAGTAGTTATATTCTTGTATATAGGTGGCAGTATTATAGTAGTTATATTCTTGTATATAGGGGGCAGTATTATAGTAGTTATATTCTTGTATATAGGGGGCAGTATTATAGTAGTTATATTCTTGTATATAGGGGGCAGTATTATAGTAGTTATATTCTTGTACATAGGGGCAGTATTATAGTAGTTATATTCTTGTATATAGGAGCAGTATTATAGTAGTTATATTTTTGTACATAGGAGCAGTATTATAGTAGTTATATTCTTGTACATAGGAGCAGTATTATAGTAGTTATATTCTTGTACATAGGAGCAGTATTATAGTAGTTATATTCTTGTACATAGGAGCAGTATTATAGTAGTTATATTGTTGTACATAGGGGCAGTATTATAGTAGTTATATTCTTGTACATAGGGGCAGTATTATAGTAGTTATATTCTTGTATATAGGGGGCAGTATTATAGTAGTTATATTCTTGTACATAGGGGCAGTATTATAGTAGTTATATTCTTGTACATAGGGGCAGTATTATAGTAGATATATTCTTGTACATAGGGGCAGTATTATAGTAGTTATATTCTTGTATATAGGGGGCAGTATTATAGTAGTTATATTCTTGTACATAGGGGGCAGTATTATAGTAGTTATATTCTTGTACATAGGGGCAGTATTATAGTAGATATATTCTTGTACATAGGGGCAGTATTATAGTAGTTATATTCTTGTACATAGGGGGCAGTATTATAGTAGTTATATTCTTGTACATAGGGGCAGTATTATAGTATTTATATTCTTGTATATAGGAGCAGTATTATAGTAGTTATATTCTTGTACATAGGGGGCAGTATTATAGTAGTTATATTCTTGTACATAGGGGCAGTATTATAGTAGTTATATTCTTGTACATAGGTGCCAGTATTATAGTAGTTATATTCTTGTACATAGGAGCAGTATTATAGTAGTTATATTCTTGTACATAGGAGCAGTATTATAGTAGTTATATTGTTGTATATAGGGGCAGTATTATAGTAGTTATATTCTTGTATATAGGGGCAGTATTATAGTAGTTATATTCTTGTACATAGGGGGCAGTATTATAGTAGTTATATTCTTGTACATAGGGGCAGTATTATAGTAGTTATATTCTTGTACATAGGGGCAGTATTATAGTAGTTATATTCTTGTATATAGGAGCAGTATTATAGCAGTTATATTCTTGTACATAGGGGCAGTATTATAGTAGTTATATTCTTGTACATAGGGGCAGTATTATAGTAGTTATATTCTTGTATATAGGAGCAGTATTAGCAGTTATATTCTTGTACATAGGGGCAGTATTATAGTAGTTATATTCTTGTACATAGGGGGCAGTATTATAGTAGTTATATTCTTGTACACAGAAGCAGTATTATAGTAGTTATATTCTTGTACATAGGGACAGTATTATAGTAGTTATATTCCTGTACATAGGGGCAGTATTATAATAGTTATATTCTTGTATATAGGAGCAGTATTATAGTAGTTATGTTCTTGTACATAGGGGCAGTATTATAGTAGTTATATTCTTGTACATAGGGGCAGTATTATAGTAGTTATATTCTTGTACATAGGGGGCAGTATTATAGTAGTTATATTCTTGTACATAGAAGCAGTATTATAGTAGTTATATTCTTGTACATAGGGACAGTATTATAGTAGTTATATTCCTGTACATAGGGGCAGTATTATAATAGTTATATTCTTGTATATAGGAGCAGTATTATAGTAGTTATATTCCTGTACATAGGGGCAGTATTATAGTAGTTATATTCCTGTATATAGGAGCAGTATTATAGTAGATATATGGTGTGAGCAGTATATTATCAGTATAACCTGTGGATGGTTCCTGCTCCTATACTGATATTCCTCCTATGATTTGGGTGGATATTGCAGGCGTATGATGGCGGTGATATTGGGGGATAATTATGAGCTGTGTGGTGCGGTTGGGCTGAGCGCTGTGACCTCAGTATCGGCCTCTCGCCCATTAGCGGTTGGATCGGTTCCAGTCGCCTCTTCCTCCCTTTTTTCTGGAGATGATATACAGCCGCTCGGATGTCGGCCATCATTCGTCCCTCTGCTGCCCCCGGATAGTTTTCCATCTTCTCCATAAGTGATCATTACGTTATCAGCTAATCCCATGAGCTGCGGCCATTGTGGAGGGGACGCGGCATTAGGGCTGTTACGGGAGGTTAGATATGAGGAGGGTATACTGTCTGTGTATATGGAGGTGGCTTGTAATATGCCTATAATACACGAACGCCGCTTGTCTTCCAGAAGTGATAAGTATTTTGGGAGTCTGTTAAAACGGATCCGATGGCAAAAATGTTCTAGAAACACAACTTTCTTGTGCGTTAAATATCTGATTTCTGACGGATCCATTTCTTTAACATTGTGACATTTCTCTTACATGAGGTACTATTACTAACAAAATAAAATGGGATGGTTTTTTCGAGTTAGTGTTCTTTTATAGTCTCCGTCTGCTGCACACCTGAGTTTACATGTCCTGTAATCATCCTATAGAATGGATCCTGTAGAGATCCGTTGACAAAATGATTTCGGCCAGATCCATTTTTTTAACATGAGGGTCTATGAAGGACAGATCTGTTTATGGATCGCTATTTAGTCATCCGTTATTCTTCCATTGTGAAGGATCTGATTTTTTTCTTACCAGATCCAAGATAAATAGTGACCCGTTAACAGAACCGTCCTCCTTAGACCCCCATGTTAAAGAAATGGATCTGGCAGAAATCATTTTGTCAACAGATCTCTACAGGATCCGTTCTATAGGATGATTACAGGACGTGTGAGCTCAGATGTGCCGCAGACGGGGACTATAAAAGAGCATTATTTAACACAAGAAAACCTTCCCATTTAATTTTGTTAGCAATAGCACCACATGTAAGAGAAATGTCACAAGACCTAAGAAAGACAATAATGTATTTACACAAGAAAGGTGAAGGATACAAGATCAGTCAGATACTGGAGAAAAAATGATATAAAATGTAACAAGGATTCAAGTGAAGCATCTTGGAGATGTTTAGGTGACAACGGAACTCACGACCGAAACAGGAGCGTCTGCTGAAGAGAAGCGGAGACAGTGCACATGGAAGTTCACAAAGCTGCACCGGGGTGACACAATATGGTGTACACAGCAGAGGAAGGGCATGTACGGGGGTCATCCATGGGGGGGACAGCTCCTATAGCGCAGGCACAACCCCCCCCCCATGCATAGTGTCCAGCACCCCCCTATGCCCCGTACACATTGCCGCATCATCTGTTCTCCATCAGCACAGGATGAATTATAGATGATGTTGCTCTGCTTTTATTGCCGGTCTCCCCCCGGGATCTGGTGACTGAGGTGGGAGATTATGGAGGATCTATCTGTGACGCTGCAGCTATACCGGAGGGGTGGAGGTTCTGCAGCAGCTGAGCCCAGTGCATCCATATCACCTCTTAAAGGCACAGCACATGCTGTTTTGTTTGTTTTTTTTGCCCCCACAGATATTGTGGTCACTCTGGGCCGGGGGGTGACGTCTTCTGTGGTCTTTGTGCCCCCTTATATTTTAGGGTCCCGGTGAGACCCCTGCATTCTCCCACTTTACTCCGATCCATTGGTATCAGGCGTGAGCCGGAGGTTGAGCGACCCCTCTACACAGTATATATATATATATATATATATATATATATATATATATATATATATATATATATATATATATATATATATATATATATATATAATATATATATATATATATATACATCAGATTATATCACAAGGGCCACAACTGTCTAATGAATATATTCTTCATCTCTTCAGTCAGGAAATCTTTATGCCTTAGACAGCTGAGGATTCAGCACAATGTATCAGTGCAGACAATGCTCCCTCCCTCCCCCGGAAAGCCGGGATCATCAGGCAGAGGAGCATTGAGCCCCCAGAACATGCCTCCCCCCTTGTATTATTGTATGGTGTCCCCCCCCCCCCCCCCCCGTGTCACTGTCTCCTGATTGACGCTCCTTCATTCTCGTTGAGACACAGGCGATGGAGAGTAAACTCCTGATCGGTGGAAAGACCATAATAGACCACACCAACGAGCAGCAGAAGATGCTGGAGATCAAGAGACAGGAGATCGCCGAACAGGTGAGACGCGGATCACTGGCGTGGTGAGGCCGACCTCCGCGGGTGAGGCCGACCTCCGAGGGTGAGGCCGACCTCCACACGTGACACCATGTGTATAAAGCTTGTTCACATGTACATACAGGGATGATATCGGGAGAGGAGGACACAAACTAGACTAGACATTAATTTGTATCTAGTTCCTAAGCTCCCCTAAAGTCCTTGTATGAGTCCTTCTCCTCATTGCCATCACGTGCCTAGTCCCTTACTGTCCCTCCACTCACCCTGTATAGTGACAAGGCCGACATCAGATAACAGACAGGGGGACATAGACAAATGGATCTACCAACAAACTTCACGGCTACAGCCAGACACCAAGGCTGCAGACTACACGGCTCCAAAGAGTAGCATCGCGAAAGCTACAGCAGCGGATCACCAGCAGCTTCTAGACAACGTTCTCCCTCTAAGGTGGTCAGGAACAGAATGAATTCTATTACCGGCATTGGGTGATGGATCATGTGACTATTTAAAGGAGATGGGAGTGATCACACACCAGCTGCACCTGAGGAGAACTAACCAGCTGCTGCCAGCAATGAAAATTACATTAACCCTCACTGCACCAAAAGAAAACAAATCACATTAAATATCCAGAGTCTCACCAGGCAATGTGAGGTTCAGGTCCCAAACCTGTCACAAGTCTTATGATGGGAGACACTCATGACATAATGCTCCCTATCCTAATGCCCTCCCCCATCCTTAGTCCCTTTCAATTATGATGTATCCATCCTTGGCCCCTTCCAGTAATATTGCCCCCCAAATCCGGGATCCCATTCAGTAATAATGCCCTCTCATCCTGGGCCCCATCCTATAATAATGTTCCCCATTATGTGCCACTTTCTGGTATAATGACCTCCATCTTGGGCCTCTTCCTGACATAATAACCCCATTCTGGGGCTGGGCCCCTTCCTTATAATGTCCCCCATCCTGGACCCCTCCCTATAATAATGACCCCCATTTTGGGTCCCATCCTGACATAATGCCCTCTTTCTGAGCCCCTTCCTGGTATAATGTCGCCCATCCTGTGCCCCTTCTTGTAATAATGCCCCCATTTTGTGCCCCTTCCTGGCATAATGCCCACATTCTAGGCCCCTTCCTGACATAAAGCCCCCATTCTGGGCTTCTTTCTGAAATTGTCTCCTATCTTGTGCCCCTCCTTGTAATAATGCTCCCATCTGGGGCACCTTCCTGGCATAATAACCCCATTCTGGTCCCCTTTCTCGTATAATGACGCCATTATGGTCCCCTTCCTGGTATAATATCCACCATCCTGTGCCCCTCCTTGTAATAATGCCCCCATTCTAATTCCCTTCCTGGCATAATGCCCTTATTCGAATTCCCTTCCTGGTATAATGTCTCCCATCCTGTGCCCCTCCTTGTAACAATACCCCATCTTGGGCCCCTTCCTGGCATAATTTCCCCCATTTTGGCCTCCTTCTTGGTATAATGTCCTTCATCTTAGGCCCCCTCCTGGTATAATGTCACCCATCATGTGCCCCTCCTTGTAATAATGCCCCCATCTTGGGCCCCTTCTTGGCATAATGCCCTCATTCTGATCCCCTTCCTGGTATAATGTCCCCCATTCTGTGTCCCTCTTTGTAAAAATGCCCCCATCTTGGACCCCTTCCTGGCATAATGCTACCATTCTGATCCCCTTTCTGGTATAATGTCCCTCATCTTAGGCCCCTTCCTGGTATAATATCGCCCATCATGTGCCCCTCCTTGTAATAATACCCCATCGTGGACCCCTTCCTGGCATAATACCAACCCCTTTTCTGATTCCCTTCCTGGTATAATATCCCCCATCCTGTGCCCCTACTTCTAATAATGCCCCATCTTAGGCCCCTTCCTGGCATAATGTCCCCCATTCTGTGTCCTTTCTTGGTATAATGTCCCCCATTCTGATCCCCTTTCTGGTATAATGTCCCTCATCTTAGGCCCCTTCCTTTAATAATGTCCCCCATTCTGGGCCCCTTCTTGATATAATGTCCCTCATCTTGGCCCCATCCTGGCATAATGTTTCCCATCCTGTGCCCCACCTTGTACTAATGCCCCCATCTTGGGCTTCTTCCTGACATAATGTCCCCTATTCTAGGCTCCTTCCTAGTGCAATCTCCCTCATTTTAGGCCCCTTCCTGTATCAACCTCCTTCATTTTCATATTTAATAAACTGGTTCTACTCCCTTTCCCCACTCCCATGACGTGCAGCGTCCTCCTCTATAGCAGTGCAGAAGCTGACTGGCATCATGGCACGTGCAGCGCATGATATCACTAACATGCGCCCCCAGTAATGGGCTCCTCTGATTGGCCGGCAGCGTGCATTGCAGTGCAGGGAGCCAGCGGGTCTCTGCACCGCAACACCATTCACTTGAATGTGCGTTCAAGCTGACACTGGGCGCTGACGTCAAAACCTTGAGATGTGAACAAGCCCTAAAGCAAAATGGTCATTTCAATCTACAAATTAACCCCTTCATTCATTAAATTTGCAGAAACGGCGAGAACGGGAGATTCAGCAACAGGTGCTGCTGAGAGACGAGGAGACGGTGGAGCTGAGGGGGACGTACACGTCTCTGCAACAGGAGGTCGAGATGAAGACCAAGAAGCTGAAAAAGGTGACACTTTATATTCGCAGCTATGATAAACAAGTCTGGCCGAGATGTAGAGCCAGTCCCCTGTATAGCACCTCGATTGGTGTGACTCATCACAAGGACTATGTTCTTCTCTCAGCTCTATGCCAAATTACAGGCAGTGAAGGGCGAGATCCAGGACCAGCACGACGAGTACGTCCGGGTGAGGCAGGACCTGGAGCAAGCGCAGAACGAGCAGACACGGGAGCTCAAGTACAAGTGAGTCTGCTCCTCTGTGATACATGTCTCCCCAAGGTCAGGAGTCTCTGTGATACATGTCTCCCCAAGGTCAGGAGTCTCTGTGATACATGTCTCCCCAAGGTCAGGAGTCTCTGTGATACATGTCTCCCCAAGGTCAGGAGTCTCTGTGATACATGTCTCCCCAAGGTCAGGAGTCTCTGTGATACATGTCTCCCCAAGGTCAGGAGTCTCTGTGATACATGTCTCCCCAAGGTCAGGAGTCTCTGTGATACATGTCTCCCCAAGGTCAGGAGTCTCTGTGATACATGTCTCCCCAAGGTCAGGAGTCTCTGTGATACATGTCTCCCCAAGGTCAGGAGTCTCTGTGATACATGTCTCCTCAAGGTCAGGAGTCTCTGTGATACATGTCTCCCCAAAGTCAGGAGTCTCTGTAATTCATGTCTCCTCAAGGTCAGGAGTCTCTGTGATACATGTCTCCCCAAGGTCAGGAGTCTCTGTGATACATATCTCCCTAAAGTCAGGAGTCTCTGTGATACATGTCTTTCTAAAGTCAGGAGTCTCTGTGATACATGTCATGGGTGCTCTCGTCCACTAAAACCCACCACCTTTAGAAAGACAGCGTGGCTCAGGGCTCATCCCAACTGAACGCCGGGCTCCTTAACCGTGGGTGTAACACTACTCAGGGTGAGGGAAGCACAATAATTAGACTTTATTGGATCCCCAAACAATTAACGGCACATAACACATAACCAGCAAAACACACAAATGTAACAGGCAACAGAGTCTCCCCCTTCCGCGGGCTCACCAGGGATTAGAATGTCCATGCCTCAGAGGTTCCAGGGCTACTTACTCCAATCCAGCAGCACCCCGCTTTTGGCGGGCACCCACCGAGAAAGGAATAGCGCCAGATTTAGGAAGCTGTGTGAGGTCTGCAAAGTCTGTAACAGGTGACTGAACTGTCCCAACCTGAGTGTCCTCCTTAGGTAGTTCTGGTATGATGTTACAATCCTGGCAGCCAAAGTCGAAATCCCTAGGCTGTGGATATGGTCTCCAACCGGAACCGGAGTCCCTAGATTGAAGCCATAAGATAGCCTGATCTTCTAGTCACTTTCAAAGAGCTTAGACTGGATCCATCAGCATCCATCAACCACCTGGTGGCTTAAAGAAGTCCCTTTTATAGCCACAGCTTTCCAGTTAGATACACTGCATCCTCATCGATTGGTTGGACAAGATCGCCTCTCCCATTGGATGAATCTCAAGCTGCATGGACAATGTTCATCCAAATGATGTCTACAGAAAGACTGAAGATATCTACATGGAGTCTGCAAGTCACAGACTCGACAATGGCTACTAAGGTAATTACATTAGCAATACACAACTACATTACAATGATTACTGAAAAAGTCTGGAGAACAATACGTCTAGCTTTCAGTGGCCAACACAATTACATTGAGTCAACAAGAGTCTTGTAAAAACAATGAGGGACTTATCCCCCGTCTATAAACAATCTATCATCCTGTCTGGCTGAATGTTAAGAAACTTTAACCCATGAGAGTCCATGTTGTCACATTCCTCCCCCTTCTTAATATTAGCCAGACATGATAGGCTTCCGATCATCCTTCTCCTCTTGACGGCATTGTCCTTTTTAATGGTGAGGTCAGCAACAGAGGCTCGCATCTATACACCTCCCCCTGATTACCTCCCCCAAGTTGAGCAGCCATATTGTGGACAAGCACTAAGGTGGGGTCCATGAGTTGGGCCTGCACAAATCTCCCACTATCAATCCTCCCCCAGTCAATAGCCACAGTGTGGTTAGGCTTACTCACGGTTCTTGGCTCAGAAGTGGACGATGGATACCGGGAATGCAAACCATCCCTGGAAAAGATGTTAGAAAGATCCACATCAGGGTCCTGCTTGACTTGGAGGTGGGTGATGGCTGCTTCAAACTGACTGGATAGTCCTTGTCCTAGGTCATTCTCCAAAATGACTGGTGTGATCAGGTAATTCACAAGCCCACTTTCACTTCCCTTTGAGTGGTATCCGAAACAACAGGCTTGGTGGGGCCATCCATGAACCCCACTTCAACTTCCTCCTGGCTAGTCCCCGAAACAACAGGTGTGGGGAGGCTGTCCATAAACTCCATATGGACCTCTTCCTGGTCAGACCCCAAAGTAACTGGTGTGGGGACGGTGTCCATAAGCTCCACATCAGCCTTGCTCTGGTCAGTCTCCACAATGTCAGGTATGGGGAGGCTGTTCACAATCCCCACATCGATCACTTCCTTGTTGGTCCCCAAAATACCAGGTGTGGGGAGGCTGTCCACAAGCTCCACCTCGACCTCTCCCTGGTCCGTCCTTAAGTCCAACTGCACACATGCCAGAGGGACGTCTGAGCGCTGGCCCTCAGCCAGGGAGATGGATAATTGGGAATCTGGTAAAGGGTCTTCTGGGGAAACAATAACTGGGCTTACCAGAGTGATGGAAGATCCAGTGTCTCGAAGTCCCTGAGCCTGTATATCACCGACCTTGACCGTCTGGATGTGGGGATGGAGGTTGGCTGGTGTACGGTGTCCGGCCTGCCGTAGGGTGTGGACTGGATAAACCACTTCCTCAGCTATTGGTGTTTCTTGGGAGTAGCATTCCTCAGGTCTGGTTGGTTCATCTCGGCATATGTTGACTGGTTGGAGTGGCAGACGGGCTCCAAGCATGCGGCCTCGGTTTTGGAGACAATCTTTATCTATATGTCCATGGCGCCCACATGTATAACAGCGCCATAGATTGGGCGAGTCACAGGCCCTGTTTGTAGTGCTTTGTTTTGGCGCAGCTTCTGCTGGGTAGCGGGACCATCCTTCTCGACCGGCTGGTGTTAGCAGTACGGCAGCTGGAATCCCATAATCATATTCCAGAACATAAGCCCTCTCTTCTCTTGAGGATCTAGGCCCCAATGCATCCAACAACGCTGTGGCTTGGGCCATTTTTGGACAAAGTTGATTCCCGATTGTCACTAGATCCATGATGTGGCACATAGATTAAATCCTCTGGGTCAATATCGGCGGGATCCTCATCGTCCTCTGCATCATTCTGGGCATCCCAACGGACTAATTTCTGGATCAAGTCTGACCGAGTCTCAGCGTTCCAGTAGATAATATTTCGCCTCTGGCACAGATCCTGTAGCATCCATTTACTGCAGCGGTCGTAACTCCTCTCTTGTCCTTGTCCCATGGCCAATTGTGGAGACACGGGGCTCAGTGGGTGCTCTCGTCCACTAAAACCCGCCGCCTTTAGAAAGACAGCGTGGCTTAGGGCTCATCCCAACTGAACGCCGGCCTCCTTAACCGTGGGCGTAACACTACTCAGACAACACAGGGTGAGGGAACCACAATAATCAGACTTTATTGGATCCCCAAACAATTAATGGCACATAACACATAACCAGCAAAACACACAAATGTAACAGGCAACAGAGTCTCACCCTTCCGCTGGCTCACCAGGGATTAGAATGTCCTTGCCTCAGAGGTTCCAGGGCTATTTACTCCAATCCAGCAGCACCCCGCTTTTGGCGGGCACCCACCGAGAAAGGAATAGCGCCAGATTTAGGAAGCTGTGTGAGGTCTGCAAAGTCTGTAACAGGTGACTGAACTGTCCCAACCTGAGTGTCCTCCTTAGGTAGTCCTGTATGCTGTTACAATCCTGGCAGCCGGAGTCGAAATGCCTAGGCTGTGGATATGGTCTCCAACCGGAACCGGAGTCCCTAGATTGAAGCCATAAGATATCCTGATCCTCTAGTCAGCTCCAAAGAGCTTAGACTGGATCCATCAGCATCCATCAACCACCTGGTGGCTTAAAGAAGTCCCTTTTATAGCCACAGCCTTCCACTTAGATACACTGCGTCCTCATCGATTGGTTGGACAAGAGCGCCTCTCCCATTGGATGAATCTCAAGCTGCATGGACAATGTTCATCCAAATGATGTCTACAGAAAGACTGAGGGTATACATGTAGTCTGGGAGTCACCGACTAGACAATGGCTACTAAGGTAATCACATTAGCAATACACAACTACAATACAATGATTACTGGAAAAGTCTAGAGAACAATACATCTGGCTTTCAGTGGCCAACACAATTACATGAGTCCAAAAGAGTCTTGTAAAAACAATGAGGGACTTTTCCCCCGTCTATAGACAATCTATCTTCCTGTCTGGCTGAATGTTAAGAAACTTTAACCCATGAGAGTCCATGTCGTCACACATGTCTCCCCAAAGTCAGGAGTCTTTGTGATATATGTCTCCCCAAAGTCAGGAGTCTCTGTGATACATATCTCCCTAATGTCAGGAGTCTCTGTGATACATGTCTCCCCAAAGTCAAGAGCGGGGAACCGCCAAGGACTCAACTTTTTGGTCTTTTTATTTTTTACTTTCAGGTATCTGATCATTGAAAATTTCATACCTCCGGAAGAAAAGAACAAGATCATGAACCGCCTGTACTACGATGCCGAGGAGGACCAGTGGAAGTTTCAGCCTCTCGTTCCTCCGGGAAAGTAAGTAACTTCATCATAAGCCTTAATAAACCCCAGGAGGACATCATGGTGCTCGGTGCTTCACGGAGCCGATCACTGGTCTACAAGTTCTTCTTGCATCAACATGAATCACTCAACGAATAAATACAATGCTCAGCACTGCTGAAAATGTCCTCCCTGCTCCTGCTTCCTAATAAGTGCTGGATTCACAACTACACTGCTCAGTACTGCTGTGTAATGTCCTCCATGCTGCTGCTTTCTAGTGTTTTATCTCACCCCAGAGCTTAATTCACAGCTACACTGCTCAGTACTGCTGTGTAATGTCCTCCATGCTGCTGCTTTCTAGTATTTTATCTCATCCCAGAGCTGGATTCACAGTTACACTGCTCAGTACTGCTGTGTAATGTCCTCCATGCTGTTGCTTTCTAGTGTTTATCTCACCCGAGCTGGATTCACAGCTACACTGCTCAGTACTACTGTGTAATGTCCCCCATGCTGTTGCTTTCTAGTGTTTTATCTCACCCGAGCTGTATTCACAGCTACACTGCTCAGTACTGCTGTGTAATGTCCTCCATGCTGTTGCTTTCTAGTATTTTATCTCACCCCAGAGCTGGATTCACAGCTACACTGCTCAGTACTGCTGTGTAATGTCTTCCATGCTGTTGCTTTGTAGTATTTTATCTCACCCCAGAGCTGGATTCACAGCTACACTGCTCAGTACTGCTGTGTAATGTCCTCCATGCTATTGCTTTCTAGTATTTTATCTCACCCAGGGGTGGATTCACAGTTACACTGCTCAGTACTGCTGTGTAATGTCCTCCATGCTGTTGCTTTCTAGTATTTTATCTCACCCCTAGAGCTGGATTCACAGCTACACTGCTCAGTACTGCTGTGTAATGTCCTCCATGCTGCTGATTTCTAGTATTTTATCTCACCCCAGAGCTGGATTCACAGCTACACTGCTCAGTACTGCTGTGTAATGTCCTCCATGCTGCTGATTTCTAGTATTTTATCTCACCCCCAGAGCTGGATTCACAGCTACACTGCTCAGTACTGCTGTGTAATGTCCTCCATGCTGTTGCTTTCTAGTTTTTTATTTCACCCCAGAGCTGGATTCACAGCTACACTGCTCAGTACTGCTGTGTAATGTCCTCCATGCTGCTGATTTCTAGTATTTTAGGGTTAGATGTGGTGATTGTGCCGCTGTCAGTGCTAACGGTGTCGGTGTTCCACAGTGGAAATGGAGGAGGAAGCACAATGAAGAGGCGGCCGTCATCAGCCGTAGGATACAAGCGGCCAATCAGCCAGTATGCCAGGGTGGCGATGGTGATGGGCTACCATCCGAGGTACCGGGTAAGTCACCTCAGATAATGGGCATCATTATTATCATCCGAAAGCAATGCGGACATGTAGACGTCGCCAGAGCCGGGGCGGAGATCGGTTGGGTAAGAAGTTCTGACATTTCATTATAGTAATGGCCGTGTGGTGCTTCATTACCAGGCGGAGAACATCATGTTCCTGGAGTTGGACCTCACTTCTCCCACCGTGTTTGAGATGGACTTTTCTAAGGAACGGGCAGAACAGGACCCGCGAGCGCTTCACCTCGAGAGACTGACTCGTCTCGACAGTCTTCTGGAGCGTCCAGCAGCCGCACGGGTCCGAAAGTCCAGGTCTTGGTGAGTCAACGTCTCCAAACCAAAGTCTCCAACCGGTGACTCAATCATTAGGCTCGGCGGCTGCTGATTGTGGACTTACTATACTCCCTATCGTACAATACCATATTTTTCGGATTATAAGACGCACTTTTCCTACCAAATATTTGAGGGATGCATCTTATAATCCGAATGTAGCTTACCAAGGGGAGTGATGGAGAGGGGTGCAGGAGGCAGGGGCAATGCTGCGGGTGCTGCGGGCTGTGCGCTGCGCTGTTTGGGTTGTACGGCGAGAGGCACTGCTCTGTGTTGCGGGAGATGAGGCAGGGGCCATACTGAAGACGCCGGCAGTGTGGGCTTCAAATAATGGCACCCAGAGTCAGCGCATGCGCAGATGACGCTCTCGGCTCAAGATCTCATCTGCGCATGCGCTGACTCTGGCATATTGATGTCCCAGCAGCAGATGTAAGGAAACTGGTGCCTGGAGGTGGAGCGTGCGCAGATCCAGTTTCTGGATGTATTCTCTGCCTCACTGCGCCGCTGAGCATCTGGGACACCTGCCGCGCCGCCCTGCTCCATGACCACCCCTGCCTCCTGTGACCCCCGCTCCACCACCACCGCTGCACCGCCCTGCTCCATGACCACCCCTGCCTACTGTGACCTTCGCTCCACCACCAGTACTGCCCCTCCCTGCTTCACGACCGCCCCTGCCTCCTGTGACCCTCGCTCCACCACCGCTGCCACGCTGCTCCACAACCACCCCTGCCTCCTGTGACCCCTGCTGCACAGCCCTGCTCCACGACCGCCCCCACCTCCTGTGACCTTCACTCCAGCACCAGTACTGCCCCTCCCTGCTTCACGACCGCCCCTGCCTCCTGTGACCTTCGCTCCACCACCACTGCCGTGCTGCTCCACAACCGCCCCTGCCTCCTGTGACCCCTGCTCCACTACTGCTGCTGCACCGCCCTGCTCCACAACCACCACTGCCTCCTGTGACCCCCTGCTCCACCATCGCCGCTGCACCGTCCTGCTCCACGATCACCCCTGCCTCTTGTGACTCCCGCTCCACCATCGCCGCCGCACCATCCTGCTCCACGACCACCCCTACCTGCTGTGAGCCTCGTTCCACCACCATTGCTGCACCTCCCTGCTCCACAACTGCCCCTGCCTCCTGTGACACCCACTCCACCACCGCTGCCGCACCATCCTGCTCCACGACGCCCCAGCCTCCTGTGACCCCGCGCTCCACCACTGCTGCCGCACCGCCCTGCACCATGACCGCCCCTACCTCCTGTGACCCCCGCTCCACTACCGCTGCCACCTCGTCCTGCTCCATGACCACCCCTGCCTCCTGTGACCCCCGCTCCACCATTGCTGCCGCACCGTCCTGCTCCCCGACCGCCCCTGCCTCCTGTGGCCCTCACTCCACCACCGCTGCCACCTCGTCCTGCTCCACGACCGCCCCTGCCTCCGGTGACCCTCGCACCACCACCGCTGCAGCACTGCCCTGCTCCACGACCGCCCCTGCCTCCTGTGACCCCCCCCGCTCCACCACCGCTGCCACCTCATCCTGCTCAATGACCGCCCCTACCTCCTGTGACCACTGCTGCCACCTCACCCTGCTCCACGACCGCCCCTGCCTCCTGTGACCACCGCTGCCACCTCATCCTGCTCCACGACCGCCCCTGCCTCCTGTGACCACTGCTGCCACCTCATCCTGCTCCACGACCGCCCCTGCCTCCTGTGACCACCGCTGCCACCTTGTCCTGCTCCACGACCGCCCCTGCCTCCTGTGACCACCGCTGCCACCTCATCCTGCTCCACGACCGCCCCTGCCTCCTGTGACCACCGCTGCCACCTCATCCTGCTCCATGACTGCCCCTACCTCCTGTGACCACCGCTGCCACCTCATCCTGCTCCACGACCACCCCTGCCTCCTGTGACCACCACTGCCACCTCATCCTGCTCCATGACTGCCCCTACCTCCTGTGACCACCGCTGCCACCTCATCCTGCTCCACGACCGCCCCTGCCTCCTGTGACCACCACTGCCACCTCATCCTGCTCCACGACCGCCCCTGCCTCCTGTGACCACCACTGCCACCTCATCCTGCTCCACGACTGCCCCTGCCTCCTGTGACCACCGCTGCCACCTCATCCTGCTCCACGACTGCCCCTACCTCCTGTGACCACCGCTGCCACCTCATCCTGCTCCACGACCGCCCCTGCCTCCTGTGACCACCACTGCCACCTCATCCTGCTCCACGACTGCCCCTGCCTCCTGTGACCACCGCTGCCACCTCATCCTGCTCCACGACCGCCCCTGCCTCCTGTGACCACCGCTGCCACCTCATCCTGCTCCACGACTGCCCCTGCCTCCTGTGACCACCGCTGCCACCTCATCCTGCTCCACGACTGCCCCTGCCTCCTGTGACCACCGCTGCCACCTCATCCTGCTCCACGACTGCCCCTGCCTCCTGTGACCACCGCTGCCACCCCATCCTGCTCCATGACTGCCCCTGCCTCCTGTGACCACCGCTGCCACCTCATCCTGCTCCATGACTGCCCCTGCCTCCTGTGACCACCGTTGCCACCTTGTCCTGCTCCATGACCACTATATATATATATGTACGCACACGCACACGCGGCTAGAATTGTTGGATGGATGATGAGACTAATAGACAACTTCCCTGAACTAAAACTAAACTTCTAATTCCAGGTGTCAACAGCCGAAGCCTCTTCCATCCTCCACCACCCACATCTCCTTGTCATCGAGCAGCCAACGGCGCCCACTGTCTCCCACCCACGAGTGATGCCCACCACTTTTCCTAAAAGCTCTCCCCACGCACATTACCCTATATGCCAGGCTTTGCTTCCAACACAACAAGGAGAGGATGGTGGGTTTTAACCCCTCGTCAATCCTTTGCTTGGAGAATAGACCTCAGTTGTGGAAGACGTGACGACTTTTTTTTTTTTATTATTAATATTATTTAAGGAATTAACATATTTATTTAATTTATTAATCTGCGGATGGTCCACACTGCTGGTTCCCGGCACGTTCACCTTACAACTGGCACTTGGAATTTCGATAAAGCTTGTAGACCGTAAGAAACTCCTGACTGCCTCCCGAGAGTTGGGTGTTCTTCTGAAATACCATGGACTTGTGGTCGTGTTTCCTGATGGACGATTGACTCTGCACTCACCTTGCAAATCCAGCAGCTGCTCCTTTTCTACTGATCAAGGTCGATTTTTGACACCAGGACTGGACGGTTCTTCTCCTTCCTCCGTTTGTGTATCAAAGCACACAAGGCGCCTCTCCTGCCTTGAAATCTTTGCAAACTCTGCAGCTTACACAACAAAACGCCAGTGCCTTATCTCAAAGGCTTTTTTTTCCCCTTCACCTCTTAGGGCATTGGCCTTCACATATGAGGATTCAGAGTTGAGGTTCTTCAGGACAGCGGTCCTCATGGGCGGGTCTATCTTCAGCACCACAGAAGTTATTATCGGGATGTCATAAGTCACGCTCGGTCTTTGACCAAATGGAATGTTGCCGATGCCGGTTTTTGCTATGTTGCTTCTTTTTTGTGGCTCAACACCTTAGTTTTTGGGAGGTCAGTAGGACATTGAGGTTTGAAGCTGAAAAGCACTCATCTCTCGTAAGGAAAAGGACAAGACTGAGTTGGTGCATGATGACATCATTCGGTGTAAAATGCTGTATTTCTTGAGGAACCTGGGGTGGCATCTCCCAGCAGATGTTCAGTGTAAATCTATAGTGGTCTAGTGCACAGCATGGAGTAAGCGAGCTGTATGCAGATGTAAGGCAGACGTGTTGAAACAACTTTATCCTTTTTTATTACTTGAAGTTTGATGTTTTTATGCAATTAGCAAGGTGTAACCACTACAAACAGTTCCTATGAGATGATGGGTGGGTAGGTTCCCTTGTCCCATTTCTTCACAGACGTATTGCCAGGATATACACTCAAAAGTCTTTAGGTGGAAATTCTACAATGATCCGGAACTTCGTGTACAATATTGTGCAATAATATTTTTTCTATGCAGTCACTAAAATCTCCAGTATTTACTAACTTGGAGGTGTACAGCATGCCTGGTCATCATTCTGAATATCTGCACGGGGGTTGTCACTGCACTGCAGTCATAGACAATTTATAGGGGTTGATGAGGACCCCATGGCGGTTCACAATTAATTGTATGAACAGGTCAACATATGTCTATGAGATTCATCATGACTGCTCCTCACACCATCACTTTGATTTTGAACTTGGTCTCAAGTGTCTCCTCCATATCTCTTGTTCAGCAAAGTGGCTGCATTGTATACTTTGCCAGCAGAGTGCAGATGTATGTATTTATAGCATCCTTATCATCCATAGCTGCATGCTCCTCATTGCCATCTCCGGCCAAAAAATGGACAAAACCTGATGAGTTTTCTCTATACCAATCTGTTTAAAAGTCAGTTGTGTGGATAAATACTCCGGTGGCGAACTGAGAACCATTTCCAAGCACAAATGATAGACTCCCCAAGAATCTACGGACCAAAGTTATCATGACGTAACGCAGCTTAAAAGGGTAGCTTACAATTCAATGAAAACCTGCCCCATTGGGAATTGCTTTCTGATATGCATCCTGCCCTGAGATGATCACAAGGGGATTTTGATGAGCTTCAGGGGTCCAAATCCCGTAATCACTTCTAGAGATTGCTAACCCATGGCGGGACCTAGTAGAGGACCAGGATCTGCTGTCCTGGATCTGCACCAATTGTCGTTGAGTGTTATTCATAACGGTCCGACCTCATATGGTCCTCCCGGAGAGAATTTTACACTGGATTCCCCATCCTAAATGTACATATAATATTAAGTTACTTTGTTTTATTTTGTACTGAACTTCGTGTGCTCCAGTCTCCACACATCCAGAGCTGCATTCACAATTCAGATACCTACCACATGCCTACCACCAAAAGGGCTTTCTCGGTAGAGGAAATAAGCTCATAAGTGAAATGTAAAATTCCAAGCCAGCTGAACTATGAATGCAGCACTGGATTGAAGAGGAGAATAAAACAATTGGTTACTGAACAAGATGTGAAATCCTGAGATCCTTTTTTTTCTGCTTCACTTATACACCAAGAGGACAATGACGAGCTGGGTCGGAGAGATGTCCGTAGAGAAGGGTCAGAATATGCCGAGATGACTCCAGCTTTGATTATGCTGCACTTTACAGAGGGGTCATAAATATTTGAACAGTGTTTGAGAGGGAATGCAATATTTATTATGTCATTTTGTAGTCCTGGTCATCAGCTCATTAGGGTGTTGCGCAGTTTGACAGCTGAAGGGTCCATAGAGACTGCACTTTCATACCTCACTGATAGGCTGTCTGCTCCATTGATGATGTTTATTTGTTAGTTAACACTTCTTACAATTTATAGGAATACTAATATTTACTCCTATTCCTATTGTACTCATAGGAAGAACAGCTACAATTTAGAGAGGTAGGTGAAGACCCCATAGCGGTTCCTATTTTTGTGTATGAGCAGGTCAACCTTGTTCTATGACATTTGTATGTATGTATATTTATAGAGTGATGGCGTGAGGCTGAGTTATCACAAATGTCATAAAACAAGGTTGACCTGCTCATACACAAAAATTGGAACCGCAATGGGGTCTTCACCTACCTCTCTAAATTGTAGCTGTTCTTCCTATGACTACAATAGTAATAGGAGTAAATATTAGTATTCCTATAAATTGTAAGAAGTGTTAACTAACAAATAAACAACATCAATGGAGCAGACAGCCTATTTGTTAGTTAACACTTCTTACAATTTATAGGAATACTAATATTTACTCCTATTCCTATTGTAGTCATAGGAAGAACAGCTACAATATAGAGAGGTAGGTGAAGACCCCATTGCGGTTCCTATTTTTGTGTATGAGCAGTTCAACCTTGTCTTATGACATTTGTGATAACTCAGCCTCACGCCATCACTTTATAAATATACATACATACAAATGTCATAGAACAAGGTTGACATGCTCATACACAAAAATAGGAACCGCTATGGGGTCTGCACCTACCTCTCTAAATTGTAAATGCTCTTTCTGTAACTTTGACTACTCCAATAGGAATAGTCTACATATAATCTACACTTCTCAACAATGAAATTGCAACAAAAACAAGAAAAAGTAATGAGATTGTGGAAAGCACAGAGTCCATAGACATATGATAAATATGCAAACAATCAAAAAAAATTGGAAGCAATTTTTTTTTTAGTAGGACAATACCAGGTTGAATGTTACTCATGCTGCTATGAGCTGCCTGTGGGGGCTAAACCTGCTACGACAACCAGCGTCTCCGGACTTGTCTCCCTTCGAGCACATCTGGGACGTCATTGGTTGGTGATTACTCAGGAGCTTCCAACAGCGGATCTTGATCCTCAGAGTGGAGAACATTTCTCAGAACATGTGTGGATAGCAGCCAAGGCTGTAAGTGACGGGATTTCTGCACATGGCCCTCATACATGTCTCAGGATCCTGTGCTTTACAGTTTTTCATGAATTTTCCTTCTTGGTGTTGCCACTTCAATATTGAGGAGTATGTTCAGAAATATGTCCTTTCCATCATTGTGATCATCCACGTCCATCCCACAAGTGGGGGGTGACCGGCGCCTTCCCGCATCATTGATGATGTTTGATGCTACATTGGTTGACAGTTTTCACTCTTTACCGTAGTCTTAATATCTAGCACAATTCCAATATTCCATGATTTCATACCCAACACCCCCCATAATTCACTCAGACAAACCCATACGCATCTCAACTGTCCATAAACATTAGTCTCTAACCTTCTGGAATGGATGACGTTGACCATGTCCAAGAAGTGCTTCAATGTACCGGAGGTCAAAACTAGACAATTTGAGGAAGGAACGGATTGGCCTCACTGAAATTTTTGAGATGTTTTTTTGAGGCAGAAGTCGGTGGAGCTTACAGCCAATGTTTTTTGGGCCAACTAGCCGAAAATAGGGTGAAGAACTTTTTATGACCAAGGCTCCTTCATCCATGAGCAAGAAGACTTTCCTCCAAGGTCTATGTCCATCTTACCATTTCTGGTTGTATATATGTAACCCCCCCCTGCCACTGTATATGTTGCCTCCACCATTGGGTTTGTTTTTAGTGTTGACCTAGATAAGTGCAATATGTGAGTGTTTACCGGGCTGTGCGGACACCAGTAACATTTCGTTAAGTGTTTTGGCACCCCCCCTCCCCCCATTATCAATTCCCTGATTGTTGTTTCTAGATAGACTGGAAAAGTTACCGGACATGTATGATGGTATACAGCAACGTCACTATATATATGATTACTGTATACAAGGCATATACATATATAGATATATATTATATATACATACTGTGTGAAGGGGGGACCTCCCAGCTTTTGATTGACAGCTGTCATATTTGCTTGACCTACCACGGAGGAGTGCCGGACCAGGCAGCCTTCACACGATCAATAAATAAATGATAAACGTTGTACTCTGCAGTCCCGTGTGTTTTTTGTGATATATGTATCATGTGCATTATTAGACGCGTTTTGGACTATACAGTTTTTACCTACATATACAGATCTCCTAAGTGCATTTAGCCTCCAGGTCTCTCTAATTTTCAGATCTCTCTACAGCTGTCAATGGGATTTAGATCCGGACTCATTGCTGCCACTTCAGAACTCTCCAGCGCTTTGTTTCCATCCATTTCAGGGGGCTTCTTGAAGTGTTTGGGGTCATTGTCCTGCTGGAACACCCCTGTCATAGGACCATAACCAGCTTTCTGACACTGGGCTCTACATTGCCACCCAGAATCTTTTGGTATCTTCAGATTTCATGCTGACATACACTCAAGTGTGCACCCCCAGTGCCAAAGGTAGGAAAACATCTCTGACCTCCACCATGATTGACTGTAGGTGCTGTGTTCATTTCTTTGTAGGCCTCATTCAGTTTTCAGTAAACAGTAGAATTATGTGCTTTACCAAAAAGCTTTATATTGGTCTCATCTGTCCCAAGACACTTTCCCAGAAGGATTTTGGTTAGGCATATACACTTTGGCTTTTTTCTGTCTCTGTGTTAGCAGTAGGGTCTCCTCCATAGCATTTCATGTCATTCAGAAGTGGAAAGATAGTTCTCACTGACACTGATGCCCCGTGAGCTGCAGAGTGGCTTGAATTTCTTTGGACCTTGATTGGGGCTTTTCCACCATCCAGACTATCTTGCGTCACAACCTTTTGTCAATTTTTCTCTGCCGTCCTCGTCCAGGGAGATTAGCTACAGTGCCATGGGGTGTAAACTTCTTGATTATGTTGTGCACCGTGGACAAGGGAACATCAAGATCTCTGGAGATGGACTTGTATCCTTGAGATTCTAGTCGATGATTGCCTGTCCCCTCCATCCTCAGTATTCGGTGACCACCCGTCGCCTCTGTCCTCAGTATTCGGTGACCGACCGTCTACTCCGTCCTCAGTATTGAATGACCGCCCGTAGCCTCCATCCTCAGTATTCGGTGACCGCCTGTCGCCTCCATCCTCAGTATTCGGTGACCGCCCGTAGCCTCCATCCTCAGTATTCGGTGACTGCCCATAGCCTCCGTCCTCAGTATTCGGTGACCGTCTGTAGACTCCATGCTCCGTATTCTGTGACCACCCGTAGCCTCCATCCTCAGTATTCGGTGACTGCCCGTAGCCTCCGTCCTCAGTATTAGGTGACCGTCAGTCGCCTCCGTCCTCAGTATTCGGTGACCGTGTGTATCCTCCATCCTCAGTATTCTGTGACCACCCGTAGCCTCCGTCCTCAGTATTCGGTGACCGCCTGTCGCCTCCATCCTCAGTATTCGGTGACCGCCCGTAGCCTCCATCCTCAGTATTCGGTGACTGCCCGTAGCCTCCGTCCTCAGTATTTGGTGACCTTCTGTTGACTCCATGCTCCATATTCTGTGACCACCCGTAGCCTCCATCCTCAGTATTCGGTGATCACTTGGCGTATAATTTGGAGGAGGAGAGTCCTCAACCCCATTCTGCAGCTTTCAGATGAACTGAAGCGGTGATGGAGACTCCCTCACATCAGTGTCGGTCTCCTGTCCGTCCACCGCATGTGAAATACCTTCTTCACACAGGACATGAAAGCTGCAACGGAGGTCGCAGCAGATGTCACAGCGGCGGTGCTAGTGGAGGTCGCATTGGAGGTCACAGCAGAGGCCACAGCGGTGGTCATAGCAGAGGTCACAGCAGCGATACTAGTGGAGGTCCCAGCAGAGGTCGCATTGGAAGTCACAGAGGAGGTCGCAGAGGAGGTCGCAGCGGAGGTCGCATTGGAGGTCACAGAGGAGGTCACAGCGGAGGTCGCATTGGAGGTCACAGAGGAGGTCGCAGCAGAGGCCACTGGGCAGAATATCCAGAGTCTGATATTTGGTTGCCATAGGTGATGGCTAATGAGCGACTTTGTTGTCAGAATTAACCCTCTCCTTCCCCCACCGAGAATCATTAATGATGATTATGACAAGTGACTTTCCAGGGATGCGGTCGCCATGGTAACGGTATCTAAGGTCGACGTGTCTCCTGTACACGGGGGAGTCGCGGCTCAGCTGCTCCTGAGATCTGCTCCTGTGCTTCTACATGAGGAGGATAACTGCAGGGCGAGACCGGCCGTGACCGAGGGGCCGCCAGACACCAAGGGGTTAATCAGTCACCCTATCAGGGGCCACAACAATCAGCGCACAGTCACAGCCTCCTGCACACATAGGGTTAATCCATACACTAAATGGAGGCTCAAGGACCGCGAGGCCTCATATACAGTGTATGGAGAGAATCATATATGTATCAGTGTAACCCCTGGCCCCCCACCCCGGTGTATAACCCCCGGCCCCCCCCACTCCAGTGTAAAACCCCCGGCCCCCCACTCCAGTGTATAACCCCTGTCCCCCCACCCCAGTCTATAACCACCGGCCCCCCACCCCAGTGTATAACCACCGGCCCCCCACCCCAGTGTATAACCCCCGGCCCCCCCACTCCAGTGTATAACCCCCGGCCCCCCCACTCCAGTGTATAACCACCGGCCCCCCACCCCTGTGTATAACCTCCGGCCCCCAACCCCAGTGTATAACCACAGGCCCACCCCGGCATATGACCTCTGGCCCCCCACCCCGGTGTATAACCTCCGCCCCCCCAACCTGGTGTATAGCAACCAGCCCCCTACCCTGGTGTATAACCACCGGCTCTCTACCCCAGTGTATAACCACTGGCCCCCCATCCTGGTGTATAACCCCCTGCCCTCCAACCCGGTATATAACCACCAGCCCTCTACCCCAGTGTTTAACCACCGGTCTCCCACCCCGGTGTATAACCACAGGCCCCTCACCTTGGTGTATAACCTCCGTTCCCCCGGCCCAGTGTATAAACCTCCGCCCCCCACCCCCGGTGTATAAGCACCGGTCCCCCACCCTGGTGTATAACCACAGGCCCCCCACCCTGGTGTATAACCTCCGGTCCCCCACCCTGGTTTATAACCCCCGGCCCCCCACCCCGGTATATAACCACCAGCCCTCTACCCCGGTATATAACCCCCGGCCACCCACCCCGGTATATAACCACCAGCCCTCTACCCCGGTGTATAACCCCCGGCCACCCACCCCGGTATATAACCACCAGCCCTCAACCCTGATGTATAACCCCCGGCCCCCCACCCCGGTATATAACCACCAGCCCTCTACCCCAGTGTATAACCACCGGTCTCCCACCCCGGTGTATAACCACAGGCCCCTCACCTTGGTGTATAACCTCCGGTCCCCCGGCCCAGTGTATAAACCTCCGCCCCCCACCCCCGGTGTATAAGCACCGGTCCCCCACCCTGGTGTATAACCACAGGCCCCCCAACCCGGTGTATAACCTCCGGTCCCCCACCCTGGTGTATAACCACAGGCCCCCCCCCCCCGGTGTATAACCTCCGGTCCCCCACCCTGGTGTATAACCACAGGCCCCCCACCCCGGTGTATAACCGCTGGTCCCTCACCCTGGTGTATAACCACAGGCCCCCCACCCTGGTGTATAACCTCCGGTCCCCCACCCTGGTGTATAACCACAGGCCCCCCACCCTGGTGTATAACCTCCGGTCCCCCACCCTGGTGTATAACCTCCGGTCCCCCACCCTGGTTTATAACACAGGCCCCCCACCCCGGTGTATAACCTCTGGTCCCTCACCCTGGTGTATAACCACAGGCCCCCCACCCAGGTGTATAACCTCTGGTCCCCCACCCTGGTGTATAACCTCAGGCCCCTTCACCCCGGTGTATAACCCCTGGTCCCCCACCCTGGTGTATAACCACAGGCCCCCCACCCTGGTGTATAACCACAGGCCCCCCACCCCGGTGTATAACCTCTGGTCCCCCACCCTGGTGTATAACCTCCGGTCCCCCACCCTGGTGTATAACCTCCGGTCCCCCACCCCGGTGTATAACCTCTGGTCCCCCCACCTCCAGTGTGTAACCTCCGGCCAACGCCCCCAGTTTGTAACCTCCGGCCTGCGCCTCCAGTGTGTAACTCATGGTTCCCTGACTTCAGTGTATAACCCTTGGCCCCACCCCGGTGTATAAGCCCCGGGCCCCCCACCCCAGTGTATAAACACCGGCCCCCAGTGTATAACCTCTAGCCCCTTGCCCCAGAGTATCACCCCCGGCCCCTCACCCCAGTGTATAATCTCCGGTCCCCCAGCTTCCAGTGTGTAACCTCCGGCCCACGCCTCCAGTGTATAGACGCTGGCCCCCAGTGTGTAACCTCCGGCCCACGCCTCCAGTGTATAGACGCTGCCCCCAGTGTGTAACCTCCGGCCCACGCCTCCAGTGTATAGACGCTGGCCCCCAGTGTGTAACCTCTGGCCCACGCCTCCAGTGTATAGACGCTGCCCCCAGTGTGTAACCTCCGGCCCACGCCTCCAGTGTATAGACGCTGCCCCCAGTGTGTAACCTCCGGCCCACGCCTCCAGTGTATAGACGCTGCCCCCAGTGTGTAACCTCCGGCCCACGCCTCCAGTGTATAGACGCTGCCCCCAGTGTGTAACCTCCGGCCCACGCCTCCAGTGTATAGACGCTGCCCCCAGTGTGTAACCTCCGGCCCACACCTCCAGTGTATAGACGCTGGCCCCCAGTGTGTAACCTCCGGCCCACGCCTCCAGTGTATAGACGCTGCCCCCAGTGTGTAACCTCCGGCCCACGCCTCCAGTGTATAGACGCTGCCCCCAGTGTGTAACCTCCGGCCCACGCCTCCAGTGTATAGACGCTGCCCCCAGTGTGTAACCTCCGGCCCACGCCTCCAGTGTATAGACGCTGGCCCCCAGTGTGTAACCTCCGGCCCACGCCTCCAGTGTATAGACGCTGCCCCCAGTGTGTAACCTCCGGCCCACGCCTCCAGTGTATAGACGCTGCCCCCAGTGTGTAACCTCCAGCCCACGCCTCCAGTGTATAGACGCTGGCCCCCCAGTGTGTAACCTCCGGCCCACGCCTCCAGTGTATAGACGCTGCCCCCAGTGTGTAACCTCCGGCCCACGCCTCCAGTGTATAGACGCTGCCCCCAGTGTGTAACCTCCGGCCCACACCTCCAGTGTATAGACGCTGGCCCCCAGTGTGTAACCTCCGGCCCACGCCTCCAGTGTATAGACGCTGCCCCCAGTGTGTAACCTCCGGCCCACGCCTCCAGTGTATAGACGCTGCCCCCAGTGTGTAACCTCCGGCCCACGCCTCCAGTGTATAGACGCTGCCCCCAGTGTGTAACCTCCGGCCCACGCCTCCAGTGTATAGACGCTGGCCCCCAGTGTGTAACCTCCGGCCCACGCCTCCAGTGTATAGACGCTGCCCCCAGTGTGTAACCTCCGGCCCACGCCTCCAGTGTATAGACGCTGCCCCCAGTGTGTAACCTCCGGCCCACGCCTCCAGTGTATAGACGCTGCCCCCAGTGTGTAACCTCCGGCCCACGCCTCCAGTGTATAGACGCTGCCCCCAGTGTGTAACCTCCGGCCCACGCCTCCAGTGTATAGACGCTGCCCCCAGTGTGTAACCTCCGGCCCACGCCTCCAGTGTATTGACGCTGGCCCCCAGTGTGTAACCTCCGGCCCACGCCTCCAGTGTATAGACGCTGCCCCCAGTGTGTAACCTCCGGCCCACGCCTCCAGTGTATAGACGCTGCCCCCAGTGTGTAACCTCCGGCCCACGCCTCCAGTGTATAGACGCTGCCCCCAGTGTGTAACCTCCGGCCCACGCCTCCAGTGTATAGACGCTGCCCCCAGTGTGTAACCTCCGGCCCACGCCTCCAGTGTATAGACGCTGGCCCCCAGTGTGTAACCTCCGGCCCACGCCTCCAGTGTATAGACGCTGCCCCCAGTGTGTAACCTCCGGCCCACGCCTCCAGTGTATAGACGCTGCCCCCAGTGTGTAACCTCCGGCCCACGCCTCCAGTGTATAGACGCTGCCCCCAGTGTGTAACCTCCGGCCCACGCCTCCAGTGTATAGACGCTGGCCCCCCAGTGTGTAACCTCCGGCCCACGCCTCCAGTGTATAGACGCTGGCCCCCAGTGTGTAACCTCCGGCCCACGCCTCCAGTGTATAGACGCTGCCCCCAGTGTATAACCTCCAGCCCACGCCTCCAGTGTATAGACGCTGGCCCCAGTGTATAACTTCCGGCCCACGCCTCCAGTGTATAGACGCTGGCCCCAGTGTATAACCTCCGGCCCACGCCTCCAGTGTATAGACGCTGCCCCCAGTGTGTAACCTCCGGCCCACGCCTCCAGTGTATAGACGCTGGCCCCCCAGTGTGTAACCTCCGGCCCACGCCTCCAGTGTATAGACGCTGGCCCCCAGTGTGTAACCTCCGGCCCACGCCTCCAGTGTATAGACGCTGCCCCCAGTGTATAACCTCCAGCCCACGCCTCCAGTGTATAGACGCTGGCCCCAGTGTATAACTTCCGGCCCACGCCTCCAGTGTATAGACGCTGGCCCCAGTGTATAACCTCCGGCCCACGCCTCCAGTGTATAGACGCTGCCCCCAGTGTGTAACCTCCGGCCCACGCCTCCAGTGTATAGACGCTGCCCCCAGTGTGTAACCTCCTGCCCACGCCTCCAGTGTATAGACGCTGCCCCCAGTGTGTAACCTCCGGCCCACGCCTCCAGTGTATAGACGCTGCCCCCAGTGTGTAACTTCCGGCCCACGCCTCCAGTGTATAGACGCTGCCCCCAGTGTGTAACCTCCGGCCCACGCCTCCAGTGTATAGACGCTGCCCCCAGTGTGTAACCTCCGGCCCACGCCTCCAGTGTATAGACGCTGCCCCCAGTGTGTAACCTCCGGCCCACGCCTCCAGTGTATAGACGCTGCCCCCAGTGTGTAACCTCCGGCCCACGCCTCCAGTGTATAGACGCTGCCCCCAGTGTGTAACCTCCGGCCCACGCCTCCAGTGTATAGACGCTGCCCCCAGTGTGTAACCTCCGGCCCACGCCTCCAGTGTATAGACGCTGCCCCCAGTGTGTAACCTCCGGCCCACGCCTCCAGTGTATAGACGCTGCCCCCAGTGTGTAACCTCCGGCCCACGCCTCCAGTGTATAGACGCTGCCCCCAGTGTATAACCTCCGGCCCACGCCTCCAGTGTATAGACGCTGCCCCCAGTGTGTAACCTCCGGCCCACGCCTCCAGTGTATAGACGCTGCCCCCAGTGTGTAACCTCCGGCCCACGCCTCCAGTGTATAGACGCTGCCCCCAGTGTGTAACCTCCGGCCCACGCCTCCAGTGTATAGACGCTGGCCCCCAGTGTGTAACCTCCGGCCCACGCCTCCAGTGTATAGACGCTGCCCCCAGTGTGTAACCTCCGGCCCACGCCTCCAGTGTATAGACGCTGCCCCCAGTGTGTAACCTCCGGCCCACGCCTCCAGTGTATAGACGCTGCCCCCAGTGTGTAACCTCCAGCCCACGCCTCCAGTGTATAGACGCTGCCCCCAGTGTGTAACCTCCAGCCCACGCCTCCAGTGTATAGACGCTGCCCCCAGTGTGTAACCTCCGGCCCACGCCTCCAGTGTATAGACGCTGCCCCCAGTGTGTAACCTCCGGCCCACGCCTCCAGTGTATAGACGCTGCCCCCAGTGTGTAACCTCCGGCCCACGCCTCCAGTGTATAGACGCTGCCCCCAGTGTGTAACCTCCGGCCCACGCCTCCAGTGTATAGACGCTGCCCCCAGTGTGTAACCCCCGGCCCACGCCTCCAGTGTATAGACGCTGCCCCCAGTGTGTAACCTCCGGCCCACGCCTCCAGTGTATAGACGCTGGCCCCCAGTGTGTAACCTCCGGCCCACGCCTCCAGTGTATAGACGCTGGCCCCCCAGTGTGTAACCTCCGGCCCACGCCTCCAGTGTATAGACGCTGGCCCCCAGTGTGTAACCTCCGGCCCACGCCTCCAGTGTATAGACGCTGCCCCCAGTGTGTAACCTCCGGCCCACGCCTCCAGTGTATAGACGCTGGCCCCCCAGTGTGTAACCTCCAGCCCACGCCTCCAGTGTATAGACGCTGGCCCCCAGTGTGTAATCTCCGGCCCACGCCTCCAGTGTATAGACGCTGCCCCCAGTGTGTAACCTCCGGCCCACGCCTCCAGTGTATAGACGCTGGCCCCCAGTGTGTAACCTCCGGCCCACGCCTCCAGTGTATAGACGCTGGCCCCCAGTGTGTAACCTCCGGCCCACGCCTCCAGTGTATAGACGCTGCCCCCAGTGTGTAACCTCCGGCCCACGCCTCCAGTGTATAGACGCTGGCCCCCAGTGTGTAACCTCCGGCCCACGCCTCCAGTGTATAGACGCTGCCCCCAGTGTGTAACCTCCGGCCCACGCCTCCAGTGTATAGACGCTGGCCCCCAGTGTGTAACCTCCGGCCCACGCCTCCAGTGTATAGACGCTGCCCCCAGTGTGTAACCTCCGGCCCACGCCTCCAGTGTATAGACGCTGGCCCCCAGTGTGTAACCTCCGGCCCACGCCTCCAGTGTATAGACGCTGGCCCCAGTGTGTAACCTCCGGCCCACGCCTCCAGTGTATAGACGCTGCCCCCAGTGTGTAACCCCCGGCCCACGCCTCCAGTGTATAGACGCTGCCCCCAGTGTGTAACCTCCGGCCCACGCCTCCAGTGTATAGACGCTGCCCCCAGTGTGTAACCTCCGGCCCACGCCTCCAGTGTATAGACGCTGCCCCCAGTGTGTAACCTCCGGCCCACGCCTCCAGTGTATAGACGCTGGCCCCAGTGTGTAACCCCCGGCCCACGCCTCCAGTGTATAGACGCTGCCCCCAGTGTGTAACCTCCGGCCCACGCCTCCAGTGTATAGACGCTGCCCCCAGTGTGTAACCTCCGGCCCACGCCTCCAGTGTATAGACGCTGCCCCCAGTGTGTAACCTCCGGCCCACGCCTCCAGTGTATAGACGCTGCCCCCAGTGTGTAACCTCCGGCCCACGCCTCCAGTGTATAGACGCTGCCCCCAGTGTGTAACCTCCGGCCCACGCCTCCAGTGTATAGACGCTGCCCCCAGTGTGTAACCTCCGGCCCACGCCTCCAGTGTATAGACGCTGCCCCCAGTGTGTAACCTCCGGCCCACGCCTCCAGTGTATAGACGCTGGCCCCCAGTGTGTAACCTCCGGCCCACGCCTCCAGTGTATAGACGCTGCCCCCAGTGTGTAACCTCCGGCCCACGCCTCCAGTGTATAGACGCTGCCCCCAGTGTGTAACCTCCGGCCCACGCCTCCAGTGTATAGACGCTGCCCCCAGTGTGTAACCTCCGGCCCACGCCTCCAGTGTATAGACGCTGCCCCCAGTGTGTAACCTCCGGCCCACGCCTCCAGTGTATAGACGCTGCCCCCAGTGTGTAACCCCCGGCCCACGCCTCCAGTGTATAGACGCTGCCCCCAGTGTGTAACCACCGGCCCACGCCTCCAGTGTATAGACGCTGCCCCCAGTGTGTAACCTCCGGCCCACGCCTCCAGTGTATAGACGCTGCCCCCAGTGTGTAACCTCCGGCCCACGCCTCCAGTGTATAGACGCTGCCCCCAGTGTGTAACCCCCGGCCCACGCCTCCAGTGTATAGACGCTGCCCCCAGTGTGTAACCTCCGGCCCACGCCTCCAGTGTATAGACGCTGGCCCCCAGTGTGTAACCTCCGGCCCACGCCTCCAGTGTATAGACGCTGGCCCCCAGTGTGTAACCCCCGGCCCACGCCTCCAGTGTATAGACGCTGCCCCCAGTGTGTAACCTCCGGCCCACGCCTCCAGTGTATAGACGCTGCCCCCAGTGTGTAACCTCCGGCCCACGCCTCCAGTGTATAGACGCTGCCCCCAGTGTGTAACCTCCGGCCCACGCCTCCAGTGTATAGACGCTGCCCCCAGTGTGTAACCTCCGGCCCACGCCTCCAGTGTATAGACGCTGCCCCCAGTGTGTAACCTCCGGCCCACACCTCCAGTGTATAGACGCTGCCCCCAGTGTGTAACCTCCGGCCCACGCCTCCAGTGTATAGACGCTGCCCCCAGTGTGTAACCTCCGGCCCACGCCTCCAGTGTATAGACGCTGCCCCCAGTGTGTAACCTCCGGCCCACGCCTCCAGTGTATAGACGCTGGCCCCAGTGTGTAACCTCCGACCCACGCCTCCAGTGTATAGACGCTGCCCCCAGTGTGTAACCACCGGCCCACGCCTCCAGTGTATAGACGCTGCCCCCAGTGTGTAACCTCCGGCCCACGCCTCCAGTGTATAGACGCTGCCCCCAGTGTGTAACCTCCGGCCCACGCCTCCAGTGTATAGACGCTGCCCCCAGTGTGTAACCTCCGGCCCACGCCTCCAGTGTATAGACGCTGCCCCCAGTGTGTAACCTCCGGCCCACGCCTCCAGTGTATAGACGCTGCCCCCAGTGTGTAACCTCCGGCCCACGCCTCCAGTGTATAGACGCTGCCCCCAGTGTGTAACCTCCGGCCCACGCCTCCAGTGTATAGACGCTGCCCCCAGTGTGTAACCTCCGGCCCACGCCTCCAGTGTATAGACGCTGCCCCCAGTGTGTAACCTCCGGCCCACGCCTCCAGTGTATAGACGCTGCCCCCAGTGTGTAACCTCCGGCCCACGCCTCCAGTGTATAGACGCTGCCCCCAGTGTGTAACCTCCGGCCCACGCCTCCAGTGTATAGACGCTGCCCCCAGTGTGTAACCTCCGGCCCACGCCTCCAGTGTATAGACGCTGGCCCCCCAGTGTGTAACCTCCGGCCCACGCCTCCAGTGTATAGACGCTGCCCCCAGTGTGTAACCTCCGGCCCACGCCTCCAGTGTATAGACGCTGCCCCCAGTGTGTAACCTCCGGCCCACGCCTCCAGTGTATAGACGCTGCCCCCAGTGTGTAACCTCCGGCCCACGCCTCCAGTGTATAGACGCTGGCCCCAGTGTGTAACCCCCGGCCCACGCCTCCAGTGTATAGACGCTGCCCCCAGTGTGTAACCTCCGGCCCACGCCTCCAGTGTATAGACGCTGCCCCCAGTGTATAACCTCCGGCCCACGCCTCCAGTATATAGCCCCCGCTCCCAGTGTATATCCTCCGTCCCCACAGTATATAGCCCCCGCCCCAGTGTATAACCTCCGTCCCCCCACCCTGGTGTATAACATCTGGCCCCAGTATATAGCCCCCGTCCTAGTGTATAACCTCCGTCCCCCCACCCTGGTGTATAACATCTGGCCCCAGTATATAACCCCCGGCCCCGATCCCAGTATATAGCCCCCGATCCCAGTGTATAACCCCCGGCCCTAGTATATAGGCCCCGCTCCAGTGTATAACCTCCGTCCCCCTACCCTGGTATATAACATCTGGCCCCTCGCCCCACTGTGTAATCTCCAGGCCTCCCCCTCTGTTGTATACCCCCAGCCGTGCTGTCTGTCCTTACTGCCATGTGACTGCGGCCGGGGGTGCGGAGCTCACTGATACCAGCGCGTCCTGTAATAGGAGCCTCCGGGGTAACAAGTCCTGTCCTGACATTTCTGCCCCATCACCTGTGATGAGTGATGTGATGATGAGGGCCTGCGCCATGATACCTGACAGCTCAGAGATCACAGGGAGGACACTGCCCCCTGCTGGACACAGAGCTGCACCATAATGTACATCAACAAGGGGGGGAGATTGAGGCGTCCACAATCCCCCCACACTGTCAGGAGCGGAGACTGGGGCAAAAATACTAAATACACCCCCCTGCGGGACACTACAGCTCCCAACCCCTTCACTATCAATCCTCACTGTCAGGGAATGGAAGTATTATCATATACATATTGAAAATAGTGACAGGTAACATTAAAGGTGATGTCACAGCTCACCTCCTCCTCCTCCTGTACAGTGACTGATAACACCTCTAAACACCACCAAAAAGTACCTCTAAAACAATATTTTATTAGTAATACTTAAAAAAGACCCTTCCAGTTCCTCTCATACAGCATAAATACATGCACATATCACACACATATACTGTAGTGTAGTGTCCTGAGCACTATACCGTACTAGCGTATATAGTGTATACTGTATAGTGTAGCACAATCAGCACACCTGGTTTCTGGTGGTGGTTACCCCTACTAGAGAGGAAAAGGGGCAGAGAGGGCCAGTCATCTGGAGGGGGAAGGGGGGTGGGGGGGGTCAAAAGAACAGAGGCACCCATCGTTGGTAGGAAGGGGAACCTAGGATGCATGTAGGTGGGCCCCATTCCATCTGTGCTAGGTGAATCCCCCCCCACCACATCACCCCCTAGTACGGAATAGTGCTCATGACACTACACTATATGTGTGTGATATGTGCATGTATTTATGCTGTATGAGAGGATACTGGAGGGTCTTTTTTTTTCCAAAACGTTTTTTATTGATTTTTCAAATTTGTAAAAACATGACAAGTATCATTGCAAAAGAAGAACATTCGTCTGACAAAATGTGACATAGAGGTGGGTGATACCCCAATTTGGAGTTCCATGTTGCTGTTCGATTTAAGATAGTATACAGTAACATTAAACCAAAACATAGGTAATGAAATATAATATAACATATGCAATACAATTCGTTAAATCTCTGTGTCGTCCCTGAATGATTTCAATTTTGCTAGCGTGTCTTGGTATTCCCAACCGTCTCGTCTCCCCCTCCCGCCAGAGCCCCCTCCTAGGTGATTCTCAGTTTACCCAGGCTGTCCTGGATATCGCTCAGGATATACCACTCCGAGTGAACAAAAGGTGCCATCAGGTTAATTATTTCTCCCTGTGTGAATTGGCTTTCAATAAAATGTCTCCATCTCACAAAAAACTTGGCTGTCAACCCATCTTTATCCCTCTCCGCTTCTAGTTTTTCCCACTTCAGAAGGTTGTGTAGTTCGCCCACAACCTCCTTTATGGATGGGCCCTCCCTTTGAATCCAGTGTTTTAAGATGCAACGCTTAGCTATCATGGCTATGTCATGCATTATTGCGTATTTCCTCTTTTCCTGCGTGCTCGGTCCTCCTCCTACTCCTCCCTCAAAGGAGTGGAAAATCCACACCATTAAGTCTAGTTTGCTGAAAATTCCCCATGTTGACTGGGCAAATAGTCTGACTTGGTTCCAGAACCTAGCGATTGTCTCACATTCCCATAGCCCATGCAGCATATCCGTTTTTTCTTTTTGACACTTAGGACACCACCTATCCCTACCTGGTATGTTGAAACCTATAATGGCCCTATGTAGAATTCTGAATTGAGTGTCTCTCCATCTCTCATTGGTAATGTGTTTCCGCACTTGTACCCATCCTCTCAGTATATCATCCACCACTTCTTCCCTTCCCAATTGTTTCCCCCACGCTTTTAAAGTCCGACTATCCTCCCGAGAGATAAGCACCCCCCTTAGCGATCGATAAATTTTAGAGACATTTATACTTGTTACATCACATTCCAGTAACTCATCAATCGAACTTCTGTTCAGCTCTCTTCCAACCACACCCAGGTCTCCTATTATTCCATGTTTCAATTGTTCATACTGGATGACATGTGAGCTATTAAGGTTGTACTTATCCAACACTTCCCGACCTGTCATCCACCTCCTGTCCTCCACATTCATAACATCTATCATTCTCCTGACTCCCCTCTCTTTCCATCTAGTAAATAGCTTGTTTTCTCGTCCCAGGGGAAAATTTGGGAATGCCCAGGGGTTCAAGTACTTGGACACTTTCCATGAGAGCCCCAGTTTTTTCCTTACCGACTTCCATGTTAGCATGGTGTCTCGGAATATAATTGAGTTCCTTATGTGCCCTTCAACCCTGGATAGTGGGGAGTGCAGAATGGACGTCAGATCCCACGGTGACGCATATTTAGTTTCCATCGCATGATCTGAGTGCCTACTCGTTCCTCTCACCCAATCAATTACATGCCTCATGATACATACAAGATTATACCCTTGGACATCTGGAAAGTTTAGACCTCCCTCCTCTGCTGACTTCATCAGCGTACGCAGCTTTATTCTGGGTTTCCTTCCCCTCCACAGAAATTCTGTATACGCGGAGTTGAGCTTATTCACATCCTTTAGTTTTAGCAATAGCGGGATTGTCTGGAAGGGATACAGCAGCCTAGGAAAGCTCATCATTTTTATCAGGTGACATCTTGCCAGTAATGGAAGTGGCAGACCTTTCCATCCCTTTAATTGAACTATAATTTTCCTGATTAGCGGTCCATAATTCAAGTTATAGATTGTTTCCACCGATCTTCCTATATGCACTCCCAGGTATTTAATTGAAGATTGTGCTATAGGAATTCCACATAGACAGCCATCCCTTATTTGTCCCCCCATTGTCCCATGATGCCCCTTTAGGAACATGATCTCGCATTTTTTTTTGTTCAGTTTTGAAACCGGAGAATGAGCCAAATTTTTCAATCAAGGCAAGAGTCTGTGGCAAATCCGCACCGGGGTCCCCCCATATAAAGTATGATGTCATCAGCAAAAAGCGCTGTCTTTACTTCTGAACCCCTTATCTTGATTCCTTTAAAGCTATTTTGTCCCTGTAGTATTCTTGACAACGGCTCGATTGCCAGGTTGAATAAAAGAGGAGATAATGGGCAGCCCTGTCTTGTTCCCTTCATCAAAGGGAACACGTCTGATAGAAAGCCCGGAGTGTGTACCCTAGCTCCCGAGTTGGCATAAAGGTTTCTAATGTAAAGTCTCATCTTGCCTACAATCCCTATGGCCTCCATTACCCTGTCTAACCACCCCCAATTTACATTATCAAACGCTTTTTCTGCGTCAAGTGTAACTAGGGCAGGTCTAGCCCCTCCCTCAGTGAGACCCAGTCTAACCGCGTCTACCACTAGAATTGTCTTTCGGATATTGGTAACGGCATTTCTCCCCTTAATAAACCCCACCTGGTGATTCGTAATGATCCTAGGTAAGATCTCGGCCAGTCTATTAGCCATGATCTTGGACATAATTTTTAAATCCTGATTTATGAGCGATATAGGTCTATAACTAGAGGGATCATCCAGGTCCTTGGTTCCCTTGGGGAGTAATTTAATATATGCTATGTTGGAATTTTTGGGTATTTCCGCCCCTCCCAGGAAAGCATTAAAGACTGAGGTTAGATCCGGCGAGATCAGATCCTTCAGAGCCTTATAGAATTCACTATTGAAACCGTCAGGTCCCGGTGCCTTGTTGGTGTTAAGCTCCCAATTGTTCTCGTCACCTCCTCTACTGTGATATCTGCGTTTAAGGCACTCAAATCTTCCTCCGTCAAGCTAGGCATTTGGGCTTGTCTTAGCCACTCTGCCTCATCAGTCATGTCGTTATTCCCTGACCCATATAGTTTTCTATAGTAATCTCCCAACAGTTTATTAATGTCCTTAGGATCCGTAGTCACCTCTCCCCCCTTTGTTTTCAGTTTAGAGATCACTGTCATCTTTCTGCTGCCCCTTGCCAGATTGGCCAACATCCTTCCCGCCTTGTTGCCAAACCTATGCAAGTCAACCTCCTTGTGCGACCCAGAATAGTTGTTCCTTTTTTTTGGCCCATTCGTCAAATCCCTCTTTTGCCTCCAACCATCTGCCTTTTGTCATGGGAGATCTATTTGTCACATAATTTGTATATGCTACCCGTACTGCTTCACTATGGAAATTATAATTCTCATTGGTTTTCCGTTTGATCATGGCTGCGTACCCACCAGACGGCCCCTTAGGACCGCTTTTGCCGTTTCCCAAAATATCACTGGGGACTCTCTATGTTCCTTATTGTCCTCTGCGAATTCTCCCCACCACTCCTGTAGCACCTTATGGAAATTATCTTGCCTGAGAAGGAACGATGGAATCTCCATATGATATCTGTACCTCTCCTGAATTTCTCTCTAATGCCCAATCTCACCGGACTATGATCAGAGATCACCATATTCTCTATCACACAATCTTGCGTTCCACTCAGTAAATCTTGCGAGATCCAGAACTGATCAATACGTGACCAGCTATCATGAGGGTGAGAGAAGTGTGTATACTCTCTGTCATGTGGGTGAGTTAGTCTCCAGATGTCTTTCAGTCCTACGTCTTCTAATGTTACATCCCTATTGTCTAAACTCCTGCCCACATTAGCTGTCCCCTCCTCGCCCCTCCTCCTATCTTCAGCTGAGTCTGGGACGGTGTTAAAATCGCCTCCCACTATAATGTTAGCCTCCCCATCTGCTAATATGGTGGCCTTTATGTCATCATGGAATGTGATTTGTTGTGAATTTGGGCCATAGACATTATAAATACTGAGTTTACCCGCTGGACTAACGATTGTTAAGTGCTGCCACCTTCCATGGTCGTCTGCCTCATGTGCCACTACCTCATGACTGAATTGTTTATTTATTAGAATCATAGTGCCCGCTTTTCTACCTTGTGCCGCTGCCCCGTAAACGGTGCCCACCCAATGTTTCTTCATGCGGAAAAAGTCCTCCCCCCCCAAGTGGGTTTCCTGTAATAAGGCAATGTCTGTCTTTAGTCTTTTCAGATGTCTCAATATCATTGCTGTTTGTTAGGTGATCTCAGCCCTTTAACATTCACGTAGTTATCTGTATCATGTTAACCTGTGTATTCTGCTTTTACTACTCCCTCCCCTATGGGCCCCTGCATCAAGGAAGACGAGATGTTCGACACTAGAATCACAGTTGGTACCACAAAATCGACACTCCCTTTCCCCACCTTGCAAATATAACAAATACAACAAAAAGCATGTAACTGTAAAACATATTTTCCCTTCCGAGAAATCCACGGCGCTTCCGCCACGTTGGTGAGCTCCCCTATTCCTAGCCAAAATATGTAGCTCCCTAATCACCCCCCAAAAAATATATGTTCTATCCCCGGACTAACTTGAATAAGCCTTTGAAAATTATGCAAAAATTAGCACAGTATGTCAAAACCTCAGCAAGATTCTCCAGTCCTACTTATCTCTGACTCCAGGTAGCCATCAGTCCGCCCAGAACAGGCCCACTTCATTTGAATTTGGATGATGTTCCTGGACAAAGGAGAAAAAGAAAAAAAGAAAAAAAAAGACCAAGGGGAGAGAAGATGGAGAAAGAAAGAGAAGAACAAAAAAAAAAAAAAAAAAAGAGGGGGGGAAGAGGACCCAGACTTTGGGATGTTTTCCTCTCTTTTCTCCCTTCCCCCTCCTCCTCTCACCTCCCCAACCCTCTCTCCGTAATGCATCCTCCTCAACGCCTCTCCCTGTTTGGGAAGAGAGAAAAAAAAAAAAAAAAAAAAAAAAAAACAGGCAAAAAAAGGAAAAACAATGAGCGAGTTCCAGTTCAGGTATCATGGTTTCTCTCCAAGGGTTGGTTCCTGTGTTCCAGGCGAGAATTATGCTGTCGACCCGGGCTTGGCCTCCTTTCCTCCCTGGTCTCGACTTGCTTTTGTCCCCCAAGACGTCCCACATCTCTTCCTGAGCTTGTGGGGGATCCTCTTCTATTATTCCCTTCTCCACTAGCTCCTTTTTCTTGCCTTTCTGACCTAGTCTTGTTGAGCTCTGCCATGAGAATGTTTTCTGCTTCTTTGTAGTCCTTGTAGTATACAAACGAGCCATTGGGGTTTCTAACTTTCAGTGTAGCAGGGTATAATAGCTGGCACTTTACTTTTTTGTTGTACAGAAATGAGCAAATTTTGGTAAATTCTTTTCTCCTTCTGGATACTTCCGCTGAATAATCCCCAAAAATTAGCAGTCTGTTGCCTTGATATTGTAGTGGACGCTTTCGTTCTCTAAAGGCCCTCAATATTTCCTCCTTATGCTTATAATCAAGGTACTTGACAATCACCTGCCTGGCTCTTATCGGGGTATTCTTGTTTGAGTTTTGGCCCTCTCCCTTATTCGCCTCCTGGTGTCTCAGTGGACCCACTCTGTGGGCTCTTTCAACTCTGAATTTCGCCTTTATGCCCAGGGCCTGCGGTAGCTCCAACTCGCATATATTATCCAACCGTCCAATCGACACAGACTCTGGCAACCCGACTATACGTAAGTTGTTTCGTCTCGATCTGTTTTCCAAATCGTCCGCTTTATCCTTCAAGTATTCATTAGATTTTGCTAGAGCTGCTATTTGTGCCTGCATAGCCAGTATTGTCTCCTCGGAGTCAGATATTCTCTGCTCTGATTCTGCCAGTCTAGAGGCATGGGCATTTATCTGTTTTTGCATATTAGCTAATGATGTTTGTATGGCTGCCTCAATAGCCACTTTAATCTCTTTTGACAAGTGTGATGTCACTTCTTCAGCCAGTTTTTTATAGTCCACATTAAGCTTTTGTGTGTACTTGTCTTGGCCTGCAGGTGGTGCTGTTTTCTTAGTTCTCTTTGTCTGGACTGGGCCACCACCTCCATCCCCCAATAGCTTGCAGGCTTGTGATGTTGGTGTAGTAGGCTGCTTTTTGTTTCCTTTGAAGGGGTACTATGAATTCTTGCATTTGACTTCCTGTGAGTCTGAGTGGGATTAATCTCCCTGTGCTGTTTGTCAGTTTCATCCTCCAACACTGCTGTGTCTCTGAGCTGCCCTGCTTTGTCTGCACCTTCTCTCCCCTCTGCCTCCATATCTCCTTCATCCTCCCATTGCGATCCACCATCATCAGTCCCCTGCATCCACCTCTCTCCTGCTGTGTCCTCCTGTGACTCCTCGCTCATATCTTCCTTATCTCCTGTCTCCTGGCTCATATCTCCCTTATCTCTCCCCTTCCAGCTCTGTGTTTGCTTTTCTGTGTCTCTCACCATGCGTTCAGGCTCCTCCCCCATCAGGCTCGGTGCCATTATCTTATCTTCGGATCCAAAAGAGCGCAGTCCTGCACCACCCGTAAAAGCCTGCCACAGCTGGGATCACTGGAGGATGAGGGATATAGCACTAGGCGTCCTTGTTGGAAACCGGATCAGCGTGCTGGTCCAAACAGCGAAAGTCAATTCCATTAATCCATATAGAAGAAGAATAGACCGCACCAATGCTGAAATCTTTTTCCGGATCTTTATTCCATAACCAAGGTTAAAAGGTGCAAATCGATCAGCGGGTGGAGGAGACCTGGATGCGGCCCCTCACTATGGACGACGGCCGTTTCGCCTGTAATTAGGCTTCCACGGGTCCACATGTGGGGTAAGATCAGCCCTCCCTAAATAGGATCATGCATCCAGGTGACCTTCCCACACATAAAACAAGTGAATGAAGTGTATGATACAATAAAAGGTACTATGTATACATATTTCACGTACCAAAGAATAAAAACACACATTGTGAGCAATACAAAATCGGACACTATTACAGAGGAATGAATTATTGTCATATTCACAAAAAACAAAAACATTATCATTAATGGTTTTTACATCTGCAATAAAAATTACAACTCATTTTTTCTTTATCACGGATATTTTGTTAACAATCCCCCCAATTCTCAATTATTTTACCATGCTCAGTTTTTGTGAACAAAAATCCATTACAAAAAGACTGAAAGATCATTGCGGTCATTCATTCCCAAAGCGCCTTGTGCCCATATTTTATAATTAGTTTTGCCTCCGTTTGTAACAGCAATCTATGGTGATCCCCTCCTTGTGATGGGAGCGACACTCTTTCTAAACCGGCAAAACTCAGGACATCAGGGCAGCTATTATGTGATTCACGTACATGTGCTATTAATCTTGGGGATCCTTTTCCTGTCAGGACTGAATTATAGTGTTCTTTGAAACGGACATATAGGCATCTGATCGTTTTTCCTATATAAAATCTCCCACAGGAACATACTATTGCATAGACAACGAATTTTGTCTTGCATGATATTAAATTGATTGACATAATGTGTGTGTGCACCAATTTTTACGGACTTGCCAGTCAAGCGCAGATTGCAATATTTGCATTGGCCACATTTAAAGTTGCCATTTGGAGACTGTTTCTCCAACCACGTATTTTTACTGGTTAATCTATTTTTGACAAGCAAGTCCCTCAAATTGTGACATCTCCTGTAGGAAACCAATGGTTTAGAGACTGTCATGTTTTTTAACTCAGGATCCCTTTCTAGGATGTGCCAGTTCTCATTAAGCGTTTTTCTTATGATGTCAAACATGGGTCCGAATTTGAAACTGAAGGTGAACCTATTGCTGGTGTTCTTTTCTTTCCTCTTTTTTATCTTTTTTACCCCTCCTAAATCGGCTGCTGGACAGATACGGCCCTCATCATATGCAGTATTTTCAGTTTTTTTGATTTTTTTATACGCTGCATCAATGACAGCATCAGGGTAACCCCGTTGTGATAGTCTGTTTTTTAATTCCAAAGCCTGTTCCTCAAAGGTCACGCTGGTACTGTTCGTTCTTTTTACCCTCAAAAACTGTGAGTATGGTAAGGCAGTTTTTGTGTGCTGCGGGTGGGCACTTTCATAGTGTAAAACTGAATTAGAGGCTGTGGGCTTTCTATAAATTTTTGTTACGATTATTCCATCATTAATTCCAACCTCCACATCCAAAAAACTAATAGAGTGGCCTCCAAAAGTAGAGGTAAACGACATGTTCATGGTGTTAGTGGTGTTCAGATAAGAGACAAAGTCGGAAAAATCCTTCTCCGTCCCATCCCACACCATGAACATGTCGTCGAATGTGACGATAATTCATTCCTCTGTAATAGTGTCCGATTTTGTATTGCTCACAATGTGTGTTTTTATTCTTTGGTACGTGAAATATGTATACATAGTACCTTTTATTGTATCATATACTTCATTCACTTGTTTTATGTGTGGGAAGGTCACCTGGATGCATGATCCTATTTAGGGAGGGCTGATCTTACCCCACATGTGGACCCGTGGAAGCCTAATTACAGGCGAAACGGCCGTCGTCCATAGTGAGGGGCCGCATCCAGGTCTCCTCCACCCGCTGATCGATTTGCACCTTTTAACCTTGGTTATGGAATAAAGATCCGGAAAAAGATTTCAGCATTGGTGCGGTCTATTTCTTCTTCTATATGGATTAATGGAATTGACTTTCGCTGTTTGGACCAGCACGCTGATCCGGTTTCCAACAAGGACGCCTAGTGCTATATCCCTCATCCTCCAGTGATCCCAGGTGTGGCAGGCTTTTACGGGTGGTGCAGGACTGCGCTCTTTTGGATCCATATTATTGCATTACTCTTTGGAGTCTATTGCACACTCGGCTACCACCGGGATATACAAGTAAGGAGTTACTGACTTTGGGATATTAAGGACATGACGGACAACACTGTCAGCATGGACAGCACTAATATGTCCTTGACAAACACCACAGGTGTACAGGCGGGTCGCTCGGATGCGGCTTCCTTTTTTGTGGAGTGTAATCAGAAAAAGGACACGGAGGTAATGGGCGTAAAAACCCTGGAACAGAAAATATATTCCCTCTCGGAAAGAGAGGTGCGGTTATTCTGGACGGTACAGTCACTACAATCTTACGTGGACTGCAATAGGGTCCCAAGGGGATTACGTATTATTAAGTCTGTGTCACAATTCCATCAGGATGCGACTTTTGTAAAAGAATGGGAAACCATACAGTTGGATTGTTCTATGAGGCTGTTGCAGTTGGTTTTAAAGAAAAACATAGATGATTATAATGATTTGAGTTTGGAACTAGAAAACTTGAAGCAGGACACCCGCTCTAGAGTGACTGAGGATTATTGGTCCTCATTCACATCTAGGTTGGATAAAAAACTTATGGATGTTCAGACAGAAATTAAAAATAAAAAAAGAGAAAAATTTTTAAGAGACAAGCATGATTATGACACTAACCAGATCTTTTGTTGGACAAAGGATAAAGTAAAGGGATATAAAAAACATCAGTATATGTATAACAAGAAAAAATCGCATGCACAAAATAAAGGTTATTGGACCACCGATTCAGAGTCCAGTGGCTCTGAAGAGGTGGTGCCGGGTCCTTCAAAAGATACCTCTATATCAGTGCCCACTCCTGCCCCTTTAGGAAACGCATCCGACGGGGGGGCAGGAAGGGGCACAAGAGGAAGAGGACGCAAACGAAAGATGGTGTCATGGAGGAATTGAAGGAAAATCAGTTGCTTGTCTCGTCTAACAAAAATATAATAAATCTGTCTGAGCATTCATTAACCAGTGACATGGAGTCCGTTTTGTCTAAGGGATTGAGCTATTGTGTTCCAGAAGAGTTTAATTTTGTGGAATTCAGAGTGGATCTTTATAAAGCAATAAGAAAAATTCATTTGTTCAAATTCTTCAACCAGATGCCTCATAATATGAATATGATTCCTGAGGGTGAACAACCATGTATTGTGAATAACGCGAATTTTGACGTGACAGGGGCATTTGACCCTGACACGTTAAAAGAAGCCGCGTTGTTAATGAGTCTGAATGATCCTACATTGGAGTCCGAAGTGGACATCAATGAAACAATATGTGAACCTATGAATTTTAAAAAAGGAAATAAATCAGACTGGTGTCCACCAACAGTGCATGGGAATTTGATCGATTTGTTCCAGGATACGGTCATAAAAAAAGTAGAGGCATTAAAATATCCACAAGCCATGATGAATTTGAGTATAGGTGAATTAGCTGCGGTAAAAACCATGCGTACGTGGGAAGATACTATCTTCCGCGAAGCGGACAAAGGGGGCAATATTGTCCTCATGTCCCGGAATATGTACTTGCAGGAATGCTTAAAACAACTACAAGATCGCACGACATATAAACCCCTGTTGGCCAATCCTATTAACGAATACAAAAAACAACTTGAACGTCTGTTGGACAGATATGTGATCCTCGGCTTACTTTCTAAAAAGCAGGCAGAAAAATTGGTTCCGCCTTTCCCGACGAGACCACACTGGTACTGTATACCAAAAGTGCACAAAAACGAAAAAAATCCTCCTGGACGTCCTATAGTGGCGGGTATTGGCTCACTTACTGAGCCACTCTCCCACTATTTGGACTGGCTGTTGAGACCACTGCTAGCCCATATCCCGTCTTATGTTAAAGACAGTGGGGATTTTGTGTCACTCCTCAAAGAAATAACTTGGCAGGAGGGATACAATCTAGCCACAATTGATGTGGAGAGTTTATACACACGGATTCCACAGGTTTTGGGAGTGGAGGCAGTCAAGGACATTGTCGCACGTAGTGGCAAAAGTCCTGTGTTTTGTGATTTTGTGGGTGAAGCACTTGAATTTGTTTTATCAAAGAATGCCTTCATGTTCCTGGATGGGTGGTATGTACAATGCGGGGGTACTGCAATGGGTACCCCTGTCTCATGTGCCATGGCTAACATTTTTTTAGGGCAATTTGAAGGCAAATATGTATATACAGTCAATAACCCATTCTTGAAACACATAAAATATTATTTAAGATATGTCGACGACATGTTCATGGTGTGGGATGGGACGGAGAAGGATTTTTCCGACTTTGTCTCTTATCTGAACACCACTAACACCATGAACATGTCGTTTACCTCTACTTTTGGAGGCCACTCTATTAGTTTTTTGGATGTGGAGGTTGGAATTAATGATGGAATAATCGTAACAAAAATTTATAGAAAGCCCACAGCCTCTAATTCAGTTTTACACTATGAAAGCGCCCACCCGCAGCACACAAAAACTGCCTTACCATACTCACAGTTTTTGAGGGTAAAAAGAACGAACAGTACCAGCGTGACCTTTGAGGAACAGGCTTTGGAATTAAAAAACAGACTATCACAACGGGGTTACCCTGATGCTGTCATTGATGCAGCGTATAAAAAAATCAAAAAAACTGAAAATACTGCATATGATGAGGGCCGTATCTGTCCAGCAGCCGATTTAGGAGGGGTAAAAAAGATAAAAAAGAGGAAAGAAAAGAACACCAGCAATAGGTTCACCTTCAGTTTCAAATTCGGACCCATGTTTGACATCATAAGAAAAACGCTTAATGAGAACTGGCACATCCTAGAAAGGGATCCTGAGTTAAAAAACATGACAGTCTCTAAACCATTGGTTTCCTACAGGAGATGTCACAATTTGAGGGACTTGCTTGTCAAAAATAGATTAACCAGTAAAAATACGTGGTTGGAGAAACAGTCTCCAAATGGCAACTTTAAATGTGGCCAATGCAAATATTGCAATCTGCGCTTGACTGGCAAGTCCGTAAAAATTGGTGCACACACACATTATGTCAATCAATTTATATCATGCAAGACAAAATTCGTTGTCTATGCAATAGTATGTTCCTGTGGGAGATTTTATATAGGAAAAACGATCAGATGCCTATATGTCCGTTTCAAAGAACACTATAATTCAGTCCTGACAGGAAAAGGATCCCCAAGATTAATAGCACATGTACGTGAATCACATAATAGCTGCCCTGATGTCCTGAGTTTTGCCGGTTTAGAAAGAGTGTCGCTCCCATCACAAGGAGGGGATCACCATAGATTGCTGTTACAAACGGAGGCAAAACTAATTATAAAATATGGGGCACAAGGCGCTTTGGGAATGAATGACCGCAATGATCTTTCAGTCTTTTTGTAATGGATTTTTGTTCACAAAAACTGAGCATGGTAAAATAATTGAGAATTGGGGGGATTGTTAACAAAATATCCCTGATAAAGAAAAAATGAGTTGTAATTTTTATTGCAGATGTAAAAACCATTAATGATAATGTTTTTGTTTTTTGTGAATATGACAATAATTCATTCCTCTGTAATAGTGTCCGATTTTGTATTGCTCACAATGTGTGTTTTTATTCTTTGGTACGTGAAATATGTATACATAGTACCTTTTATTGTATCATACACTTCATTCACTTGTTTTATGTGTGGGAAGGTCACCTGGATGCATGATCCTATTTAGGGAGGGCTGATCTTACCCCACATGTGGACCCGTGGAAGCCTAATTACAGGCGAAACGGCCGTCGTCCATAGTGAGGGGCCGCATCCAGGTCTCCTCCACCCGCTGATCGATTTGCACCTTTTAACCTTGGTTATGGAATAAAGATCCGGAAAAAGATTTCAGCATTGGTGCGGTCTATTTCTTCTTCTATATGCATTATCTTATCTTCTCCTCTGTCCATATCAAAGCTTCTCCAGGCTGACTCACCGCTCCCAGAGCTTCTCAGGAGGTACCTTTCCATAGCTGTCTGCTTTAGGTAACCTCCTGTGCTGCTCTCTGTTTGGTGGCTCGTCCGGGGGGTCTGTTTTTAGTCGGTTTCTGTGAGGGGTGGCAGGAGCTTCTCCCCTAAGCTGCCACCTCAGCCAGGACAGGAACAGGAAGTCTCGGAGGGTCTTTTTTAAGTATTTATTATAATTGTATTGTAGATAACACAGGATCCACCATTCACAATAGGCGATGTCACAGCTCACCTCCCCCTCCTATACAATGACTGCTAACACTTCTATATACAGTGGATAACACAGGATCCACTATTCACAATAGGTGATATCACAGCTCACCTCCCCTACTATACAATGACTGCTAACACCTCTATATACAGTGGATAACTCAGGATCCACCATTCACAATAGGTGATGTCACAGCTCACCTCCCCCCCCTATACAATGACTGATAACACCTCTATATACAGTGGATAACACAGGATCCACCATTCACAATAGGTGATGTCACAGCTCACCTCCCCCTCCTATACAATGACTGCTAACACCTCTATATACAGTGGATAACACAGGATCCACCATTCACAATAGGTGATGTCACAGCTCACCTCCCCCTCCCATACAATGACTGCTAACACCTCTATATACAGTGGATAACTCAGGATCCACCATTCACAATAGGTGATGTCACAGCTCACCTCCCCCTCCTGTATAATGACTGCTAACACCTCTATATACAGTGGATAACTCAGGATCCACCATTCACAATAGGTGATGTCACCGCTCACCTCCCCCTCCTATACAATGACTGCTAACACCTCTATATACAGTGGATAACACAGGATCCACCATTCACAATAGGTGATATCACAGCTCACCTCCCCCTCCTGTACAATGACTGCTAACACCTCTATATACAGTGGATAACACAGGATCCACCATTCACAATAGGTGATATCACAGCTCACCTCCCCCTCCTGTACAATGACTGCTAACACCTCTATATACAGTGGATAACACAGGATCCACCATTCACAATAGGTGATATCACAGCTCACCTCCCCCTCCTGTACAATGACTGCTAACACCTCTATATACAGTGGATAACTCAGGATCCACCATTCACAATAGGTGATATCACAGATCACCTCCCCCTCCTATACAATGACTGCTAATACCTCTATATACAGTGGATAACACAGGATCCACCATTCACAATAGGTGATGTCACAGCTCACCTCCCCCTCCTGTACAATGACTGATAACACCTCTATATACAGTGGATAACACAGGATCCACTATTCACAATAGGTGATGTCACAGCTCACCTCCCCCTACCATACAATGACTGCTAATACCTCTATATACAGTGGATAACACAGGATCCACCATTCACAATAGGTGATATCACAGCTCACCTCCCCCTCCCATACAATGACTGCTAACACCTCTATATACAGTGGATAACTCAGGATCCACCATTCACAATAGGTGATGTCACAGCTCACCTCCCCCCCCTATACAATGACTGATAACACCTCTATATACAGTGGATAACACAGGATCCACCATTCACAATAGGTGATGTCACAGCTCACCTCCCCCTCCTATACAATGACTGCTAACACCTCTATATACAGTGGATAACACAGGATCCACCATTCACAATAGGTGATGTCACAGCTCACCTCCCCCTCCCATACAATGACTGCTAACACCTCTATATACAGTGGATAACTCAGGATCCACCATTCACAATAGGTGATGTCACAGCTCACCTCCCCCTCCTGTATAATGACTGCTAACACCTCTATATACAGTGGATAACTCAGGATCCACCATTCACAATAGGTGATGTCACCGCTCACCTCCCCCTCCTATACAATGACTGCTAATACCTCTATATACAGTGGATAACACAGGATCCACCATTCACAATAGGTGATATCACAGCTCACCTCCCCCTACCATACAATGACTGCTAATACCTCTATATACAGTGGATAACACAGGATCCACCATTCACAATAGGTGATATCACAGCTCACCTCCCCCTCCTATACAATGACTGCTAATACCTCTATATACAGTGGATAACACAGGATCCACCATTCACAATAGGTGATATCACAGCTCACCTCCCCCTCCTATACAATGACTGCTAATACCTCTATATACAGTGGATAACACAGGATCCACCATTCACAATAGGTGATATCACAGCTCACCTCCCCCTCCTATACAATGACTGCTAACACCTCTATATACAGTGGATAACACAGGATCCACCATTCACAATAGGTGATGTCACAGCTCACCTCCCCCTCCTATACAATGAAAGCTAACACCTCTATATACAGTGGATAACTCAGGATCCACCATTCACAATAGGTGATGTCACAGCTCACCTCCCCCTCCTATACAATGACTGCTAACACCTCTATATACAGTGGATAACTCAGGATCCACCATTCACAATAGGTGATGTCACAGCTCACCTCCCCCTCCTATACAATGACTGCTAACACCTCTATATACAGTGGATAACTCAGGATCCACCATTCACAATAGGTGATGTCACAGCTCACCTCCCCTACTATACAATGACTGCTAACACCTCTATATACAGTGGATAACACAGGATCCACCATTCACAATAGGTGATGTCACCGCTCACCTCCCCCTCCTATACAATGACTGCTAACACCTCTATATACAGTGGATAACACAGGATCCACTATTCACAATAGGTGATGTCACAGCTCACCTCCCCCTCCTGTACAATGACTGCTAACACCTCTATATACAGTGGATAACACAGGATCCACCATTCACAATAGGTGATGCCACAGCTCACCTCCTCCTCCTATACAATGACTGCTAACACCTCTATATACAGTGGATAACACAGGATCCACCATTCACAATAGGTGATGTCACAGCTCACCTCCCCCTCCAATACAATAACTGCTAACACCTCTATATACAGTGAATAACACAGGATCCACTATTCACAATAGGTGATGTCACAGCTCACCTCCCCCTCCTATACAATGACTGCTAACACCTCTATATACAGTGGATAACACAGGATCCACCATTCACAATAGGTGATATCACAGCTCACCTCCCCCTCCTATACAATGACTGCTAACACCTCTATATACAGTGGATAACACAGGATCCACCATTCACAATAGGTGATGTCACAGCTCACCTCCCCCTCCTGTACAATGACTGCTAACACCTCTATATACAGTGGATAACACAGGATCCACCATTCACAATAGGTGATGCCACAGCTCACCTCCTCCTCCTATACAATGACTGCTAACACCTCTATATACAGTGGATAACACAGGATCCACCATTCACAATAGGTGATGTCACAGCTCACCTCCCCCTCCAATACAATAACTGCTAACACCTCTATATACAGTGAATAACACAGGATCCACTATTCACAATAGGTGATGTCACAGCTCACCTCCCCCTCCTATACAATGACTGCTAACACCTCTATATACAGTGGATAACACAGGATCCACCATTCACAATAGGTGATATCACAGCTCACCTCCCCCTCCTATACAATGACTGCTAACACCTCTATATACAGTGGATAACACAGGATCCACTATTCACAATAGGTGATGTCACAGCTCACCTCCCCCTCCTATACAATGACTGCTAACACCTCTATATACAGTGGATAACACAGGATCCACCATTCACAATAGGTGATGTCACAGCTCACCTCCCCCTCCTATACAATGACTGCTAACACCTCTATATACAGTGGATAACACAGGATCCACTATTCACAATAGGTGATGTCACAGCTCACCTCCCCCTCCTATACAATGACTGCTAACACCTCTATATACAGTGGATAACACAGGATCCACCATTCACAATAGGTGATGTCACAGCTCACCTCCTCCTCCTATACAATGAAAGCTAACACCTCTATATACAGTAGATAACACAGGATCCACCATTCACAATAGGTGATGTCACAGCTCACCTCCCCCTCCTATACAATGACTGCTAACACCTCTATATACAGTGGATAACACAGGATCCACCATTCACAATAGGTGATGTCACAGCTCACCTCCCCCTCCTATACAATGACTGATAACACCTCTATATACAGTGGATAACACAGGATCCACTATTCACAATAGGTGATGTCACAGCTCACCTCCCCCTCCTATACAATGACTGATAACACCTCTATATACAGTGGATAACACAGGATCCACCATTCACAATAGGTGATGTCACAGCTCACCTCCCCCTCCTATACAATGACTGCTAACACCTCTATATACAGTGGATAACACAGGATCCACCATTCACAATAGGTGATATCACAGCTCACCTCCCCTACTATACAATGACTGCTAACACCTCTATATACAGTGGATAACACAGGATCCACTATTCACAATAGGTGATGTCACAGCTCACCTCCCCCTCCTATACAATGACTGATAACACCTCTATATACAGTGGATAACTCAGGATCCACCATTCACAATAGGTGATATCACAGCTCACCTCCCCCCCTATACAATGACTGATAACACCTCTATATACAGTGGATAACACAGGATCCACCATTCACAATAGGTGATGTCACAGCTCACCTCCCCCTCCTATACAATGACTGATAACACCTCTATATACAGTGGATAACACAGGATCCACCATTCACAATAGGTGATGTCACAGCTCACCTCCCCCTCCTATACAATGACTGCTAACACCTCTATATACAGTGGATAACACAGGATCCACCATTCACAATAGGTGATGTCACAGCTCACCTCCCCCTCCTATACAATGACTGATAACACCTCTATATACAGTGGATAACACAGGATCCACCATTCACAATAGGTGATGTCACAGCTCACCTCCCCCTCCTATACAATGACTGCTAACATCTCTATATACAGTGGATAACACAGGATCCACCATTCACAATAGGTGATATCACAGCTCACCTCCCCCTCCTATACAATGACTGCTAACACCTCTATATACAGTGGATAACACAGGATCCACCATTCACAATAGGTGATGTCACAGCTCACCTCCCCCTCCTATACAATGACTGCTAACATCTCTATATACAGTGGATAACACAGTATCCACCATTCACAATAGGTGATGTCACAGCTCACCTCCCCCTCCTATACAATGACTGCTAACATCTCTATATACAGTGGATAACACAGGATCCACCATTCACAATAGGTGATGTCACAGCTCACCTCCCCCTCCTATACAATGACTGCTAACACCTCTATATACAGTGGATAACACAGGATCCACTATTCACAATAGGTGATGTCACAGCTCACCTCCCCCTCCTATACAATGACTGCTAACACCTCTATATACAGTGGATAACACAGGATCCACCATTCACAATAGGTGATGTCACAGCTCACCTCCTCCTCCTATACAATGAAAGCTAACACCTCTATATACAGTAGATAACACAGGATCCACCATTCACAATAGGTGATGTCACAGCTCACCTCCCCCTCCTATACAATGACTGCTAACACCTCTATATACAGTGGATAACACAGGATCCACCATTCACAATAGGTGATGTCACAGCTCACCTCCCCCTCCTATACAATGACTGATAACACCTCTATATACAGTGGATAACACAGGATCCACTATTCACAATAGGTGATGTCACAGCTCACCTCCCCCTCCTATACAATGACTGATAACACCTCTATATACAGTGGATAACACAGGATCCACCATTCACAATAGGTGATGTCACAGCTCACCTCCCCCTCCTATACAATGACTGATAACACCTCTATATACAGTGGATAACACAGGATCCACCATTCACAATAGGTGATGTCACAGCTCACCTCCCCCTCCTATACAATGACTGCTAACACCTCTATATACAGTGGATAACACAGGATCCACCATTCACAATAGGTGAGGTCACAGCTCACCTCCCCCTCCTATACAATGACTGATAACACCTCTATATACAGTGGATAACACAGGATCCACCATTCACAATAGGTGATGTCACAGCTCACCTCCCCCTCCTATACAATGACTGCTAACATCTCTATATACAGTGGATAACACAGGATCCACCATTCACAATAGGTGATATCACAGCTCACCTCCCCCTCCTATACAATGACTGCTAACACCTCTATATACAGTGGATAACACAGGATCCACCATTCACAATAGGTGATGTCACAGCTCACCTCCCCCTCCTATACAATGACTGCTAACATCTCTATATACAGTGGATAACACAGGATCCACCATTCACAATAGGTGATGTCACAGCTCACCTCCCCCTCCTATACAATGACTGCTAACATCTCTATATACAGTGCATAACACAGGATCCACCATTCACAATAGGTGATGTCACAGCTCACCTCCCCCTCCTATACAATGACTGCTAACACCTCTATATACAGTGGATAACACAGGATCCACTATTCACAATAGGTGATGTCACAGCTCACCTCCCCCTCCTATACAATGACTGCTAACACCTCTATATACAGTGGATAACACAGGATCCACCATTCACAATAGGTGATGTCACAGCTCACCTCCTCCTCCTATACAATGAAAGCTAACACCTCTATATACAGTAGATAACACAGGATCCACCATTCACAATAGGTGATGTCACAGCTCACCTCCCCCTCGTATACAATGACTGCTAACACCTCTATATACAGTGGATAACACAGGATCCACCATTCACAATAGGTGATGTCACAGCTCACTTCCCCCTCCTATACAATGACTGATAACACCTCTATATACAGTGGATAACACAGGATCCACTATTCACAATAGGTGATGTCACAGCTCACCTCCCCCTCCTATACAATGACTGATAACACCTCTATATACAGTGGATAACACAGGATCCACCATTCACAATAGGTGATGTCACAGCTCACCTCCCCCTTCTATACAATGACTGCTAACACCTCTATATACAGTGGATAACACAGGATCCACCATTCACAATAGGTGATATCACAGCTCACCTCCCCTACTATACAATGACTGCTAACACCTCTATATACAGTGGATAACTCAGGATCCACTATTCACAATAGGTGATGTCACAGCTCACCTCCCCCTCCTATACAATGCCTGATAACACCTCTATATACAGTGGATAACTCAGGATCCACCATTCACAATAGGTGATATCACAGCTCACCTCCCCCCCCTATACAATGACTGATAACACCTCTATATACAGTGGATAACACAGGATCCACCATTCACAATAGGTGATGTCACAGCTCACCTCCCCCTCCTATACAATGACTGATAACACCTCTATATACAGTGGATAACACAGGATCCACCATTCACAATAGGTGATGTCACAGCTCACCTCCCCCTCCTATACAATGAAAGCTAACACCTCTATATACAGTGGATAACACAGGATCCACCATTCACAATAGGTGATGTCACAGCTCACCTCCCCCTCCTATACAATGACTGCTAACACTTCTATATACAGTGGATAACACAGGATCCACCATTCACAATAGGTGATGTCACAGCTCACCTCCCCCTCCTATACAATGCCTGATAACACCTCTATATACAGTGGATAACTCAGGATCCACCATTCACAATAGGTGATATCACAGCTCACCTCCCCCCCCTATACAATGACTGATAACACCTCTATATACAGTGGATAACACAGGATCCACCATTCACAATAGGTGATGTCACAGCTCACCTCCCCCTCCTATACAATGACTGATAACACCTCTATATACAGTGGATAACACAGGATCCACCATTCACAATAGGTGATGTCACAGCTCACCTCCCCCTCCTATACAATGAAAGCTAACACCTCTATATACAGTGGATAACACAGGATTCACCATTCACAATAGGTGATGTCACAGCTCACCTCCCCCTCCTATACAATGACTGCTAACACCTCTATATACAGTGGATAACTCAGGATCCACTATTCACAATAGGTGATGTCACAGCTCACCTCCCCCTCCTATACAATGCCTGATAACACCTCTATATACAGTGGATAACTCAGGATCCACCATTCACAATAGGTGATATCACAGCTCACCTCCCCCCCCCTATACAATGACTGATAACACCTCTATATACAGTGGATAACACAGGATCCACTATTCACAATAGGTGATGTCACAGCTCACCTCCCCCTCCTATACAATGCCTGATAACACCTCTATATACAGTGGATAACTCAGGATCCACCATTCACAATAGGTGATATCACAGCTCACCTCCCCCCCCTATACAATGACTGATAACACCTCTATATACAGTGGATAACACAGGATCCACCATTCACAATAGGTGATATCACAGCTCACCTCCCCCCCCTATACAATGACTGATAACACCTCTATATACAGTGGATAACACAGGATCCACTATTCACAATAGGTGATGTCACAGCTCACCTCCCCCTCCTATACAATGACTGATAACACCTCTATATACAGTGGATAACACAGGATCCACCATTCACAATAGGTGATGTCACAGCTCACCTCCCCCTTCTATACAATGACTGCTAACACCTCTATATACAGTGGATAACACAGGATCCACCATTCACAATAGGTGATATCACAGCTCACCTCCCCTACTATACAATGACTGCTAACACCTCTATATACAGTGGATAACTCAGGATCCACTATTCACAATAGGTGATGTCACAGCTCACCTCCCCCTCCTATACAATGCCTGATAACACCTCTATATACAGTGGATAACTCAGGATCCACCATTCACAATAGGTGATATCACAGCTCACCTCCCCCCCCTATACAATGACTGATAACACCTCTATATACAGTGGATAACACAGGATCCACCATTCACAATAGGTGATGTCACAGCTCACCTCCCCCTCCTATACAATGACTGATAACACCTCTATATACAGTGGATAACACAGGATCCACCATTCACAATAGGTGATGTCACAGCTCACCTCCCCCTCCTATACAATGAAAGCTAACACCTCTATATACAGTGGATAACACAGGATCCACCATTCACAATAGGTGATGTCACAGCTCACCTCCCCCTCCTATACAATGACTGCTAACACCTCTATATACAGTGGATAACACAGGATCCACCATTCACAATAGGTGATGTCACAGCTCACCTCCCCCTCCTATACAATGCCTGATAACACCTCTATATACAGTGGATAACTCAGGATCCACCATTCACAATAGGTGATATCACAGCTCACCTCCCCCCCCTATACAATGACTGATAACACCTCTATATACAGTGGATAACACAGGATCCACCATTCACAATAGGTGATGTCACAGCTCACCTCCCCCTCCTATACAATGACTGATAACACCTCTATATACAGTGGATAACACAGGATCCACCATTCACAATAGGTGATGTCACAGCTCACCTCCCCCTCCTATACAATGAAAGCTAACACCTCTATATACAGTGGATAACACAGGATCCACCATTCACAATAGGTGATGTCACAGCTCACCTCCCCCTCCTATACAATGACTGCTAACACCTCTATATACAGTGGATAACTCAGGATCCACTATTCACAATAGGTGATGTCACAGCTCACCTCCCCCTCCTATACAATGCCTGATAACACCTCTATATACAGTGGATAACTCAGGATCCACCATTCACAATAGGTGATATCACAGCTCACCTCCCCCCCTATACAATGACTGATAACACCTCTATATACAGTGGATAACACAGGATCCACCATTCACAATAGGTGATGTCACAGCTCACCTCCCCCTCCTATACAATGACTGATAACACCTCTATATACAGTGGATAACACAGGATCCACCATTCACAATAGGTGATGTCACAGCTCACCTCCCCCTCCTATACAATGAAAGCTAACACCTCTATATACAGTGGATAACACAGGATCCACTATTCACAATAGGTGATGTCACAGCTCACCTCCCCCTCCTATACAATGCCTGATAACACCTCTATATACAGTGGATAACTCAGGATCCACCATTCACAATAGGTGATATCACAGCTCACCTCCCCCCCCTATACAATGACTGATAACACCTCTATATACAGTGGATAACACAGGATCCACCATTCACAATAGGTGATGTCACAGCTCACCTCCCCCTCCTATACAATGACTGCTAACATCTCTATATACAGTGGATAACACAGGATCCACCATTCACAATAGGTGATATCACAGCTCACCTCCCCCTCCTATACAATGACTGCTAACACCTCTATATACAGTGGATAACACAGGATCCACCATTCACAATAGGTGATGTCACAGCTCACCTCCCCCTCCTATACAATGCCTGCTAACATCTCTATATACAGTGGATAACACAGGATCCACCATTCACAATAGGTGATGTCACAGCTCACCTCCCCTACTATACAATGACTGCTAACACCTCTATATACAGTGGATAACACAGGATCCACCATTCACAATAGGTGATGTCACAGCTCACCTCCCCCTCCTATACAATGACTGCTAACACCTCTATATACAGTGGATAACTCTGGATCCACCATTCACAATAGGTGATGTCACAGCTCACCTCCCCCTCCAATACAATAACTGCTAACACCTCTATATACAGTGGATAACACAGGATCCACCATTCACAATAGGTGATGTCACAGCTCACCTCCCCCTCCTATACAATAACTGCTAACACCTCTATATACAGTGGATAACACAGGATCCACCATTCACAATAGGTGATGTCACAGCTCACCTCCCCCTCCTATACAATGACTGCTAACATCTCTATATACAGTGGATAACACAGGATCCACCATTCACAATAGGTGATGTCACAGCTCACCTCCTCCTCCTATACAATGACTGATAACACCTCTATATACAGTGGATAACACAGGATCCACCATTCACAATAGGTGATGTCACAGCTCACCTCCCCCTCCTATACAATGACTGCTAACATCTCTATATACAGTGGATAACACAGGATCCACCATTCACAATAGGTGATATCACAGCTCACCTCCCCCTCCTATACAATGACTGCTAACACCTCTATATACAGTGGATAACACAGGATCCACCATTCACAATAGGTGATATCACAGCTCACCTCCCCCTCCTATACAATGACTGCTAACACCTCTATATACAGTGGATAACACAGGATCCACCATTCACAATAGGTGATGTCACAGCTCACCTCCTCCTCCTATACAATGACTGCTAACACCTCTATATACAGTGGATAACACAGGATCCACCATTCACAATAGGTGATGTCACAGCTCACCTCCCCCTCCTATACAATGACTGCTAACACCTCTATATACAGTGGATAACACAGGATCCACCATTCACAATAGGTGATGTCACAGCTCACCTCCTCCTCCTATACAATGACTGCTAACACCTCTATATACAGTGGATAACACAGGATCCACCATTCACAATAGGTGATGTCACAGCTCACCTCCCCCTCCTATACAATGACTGCTAACACCTCTATATACAGTGGATAACACAGGATCCACCATTCACAATAGGTGATGTCACAGCTCACCTCCCCCTCCTATACAATGACTGCTAACACCTCTATATACAGTGGATAACACAGGATCCACCATTCACAATAGGTGATGTCACAGCTCACCTCCCCCTCCTATACAATGACTGATAACACTTCTATATACAGTGGATAACACAGGATCCACCATTCACAATAGGTGATGTCACAGCTCACCTCCCCCTCCTATACAATGACTGCTAACACCTCTATATACAGTGGATAACTCTGGATCCACCATTCACAATAGGTGATGTCACAGCTCACCTCCCCCTCCAATACAATAACTGCTAACACCTCTATATACAGTGGATAACACAGGATCCACCATTCACAATAGGTGATGTCACAGCTCACCTCCCCCTCCTATACAATAACTGCTAACACCTCTATATACAGTGGATAACACAGGATCCACCATTCACAATAGGTGATGTCACAGCTCACCTCCCCCTCCTATACAATGACTGCTAACATCTCTATATACAGTGGATAACACAGGATCCACCATTCACAATAGGTGATGTCACAGCTCACCTCCTCCTCCTATACAATGACTGATAACACCTCTATATACAGTGGATAACACAGGATCCACCATTCACAATAGGTGATGTCACAGCTCACCTCCCCCTCCTATACAATGACTGCTAACATCTCTATATACAGTGGATAACACAGGATCCACCATTCACAATAGGTGATATCACAGCTCACCTCCCCCTCCTATACAATGACTGCTAACACCTCTATATACAGTGGATAACACAGGATCCACTATTCACAATAGGTGATGTCACAGCTCACCTCCCCCTCCTATACAATGACTGCTAACACCTCTATATACAGTGGATAACACAGGATCCACCATTCACAATAGGTGATGTCACAGCTCACCTCCTCCTCCTATACAATGACTGCTAACACCTCTATATACAGTGGATAACACAGGATCCACCATTCACAATAGGTGATGTCACAGCTCACCTCCCCCTCCTATACAATGACTGCTAACACCTCTATATACAGTGGATAACACAGGATCCACCATTCACAATAGGTGATGTCACAGCTCACCTCCTCCTCCTATACAATGACTGCTAACACCTCTATATACAGTGGATAACACAGGATCCACCATTCACAATAGGTGATGTCACAGCTCACCTCCCCCTCCTATACAATGACTGCTAACACCTCTATATACAGTGGATAACACAGGATCCACCATTCACAATAGGTGATGTCACAGCTCACCTCCCCCTCCTATACAATGACTGATAACACCTCTATATACAGTGGATAACACAGGATCCACCATTCACAATAGGTGATGTCACAGCTCACCTCCCCCTCCTATACAATGACTGATAACACTTCTATATACAGTGGATAACACAGGATCCACCATTCACAATAGGTGATGTCACAGCTCACCTCCCCCTCCTATACAATGACTGCTAACACCTCTATATACAGTGGATAACACAGGATCCACCATTCACAATAGGTGATGTCACAGCTCACCTCCCCCTCCTATACAATGACTGATAACACCTCTATATACAGTGGATAACACAGGATCCACCATTCACAATAGGTGATATCACAGCTCACCTCCCCCTCCTATACAATGACTGCTAACACCTCTATATACAGTGGATAACACAGGATCCACCATTCACAATAGGTGATATCACAGCTCACCTCCCCCTCCTATACAATGACTGCTAACACCTCTATATACAGTGGATAACACAGGAGCTACCATTCACAATAGGTGATGTCACAGCTCACCTCCTCCTCCTATACAATGACTGCTAACACCTCTATATACAGTGGATAACACAGGAGCTACCATTCACAATAGGTGATGTCACAGCTCACCTCCCCCTCCTATACAATGACTGATAACACCTCTATATACAGTGGATAACACAGGATCCACCATTCACAATAGGTGATGTCACAGCTCACCTCCCCCTCCTATACAATGACTGATAACACCTCTATATACAGTGGATAACACAGGATCCACCATTCACAATAGGTGATGTCACAGCTCACCTCCTCCTCCTATACAATGACTGCTAACACCTCTATATACAGTGGATAACACAGGATCCACTATTCACAATAGGTGATGTCACAGCTCACCTCCCCCTCCTATACAATGACTGCTAACACCTCTATATACAGTGGATAACACAGGATCCACCATTCACAATAGGTGATGTCACAGCTCACCTCCCCCTCCTATACAATGCCTGATAACACCTCTATATACAGTGGATAACTCAGGATCCACCATTCACAATAGGTGATATCACAGCTCACCTCCCCCCCCTATACAATGACTGATAACACCTCTATATACAGTGGATAACACAGGATCCACCATTCACAATAGGTGATGTCACAGCTCACCTCCCCCTCCTATACAATGACTGCTAACATCTCTATATACAGTGGATAACACAGGATCCACCATTCACAATAGGTGATATCACAGCTCACCTCCCCCTCCTATACAATGACTGCTAACACCTCTATATACAGTGGATAACACAGGATCCACCATTCACAATAGGTGATGTCACAGCTCACCTCCCCCTCCTATACAATGCCTGCTAACATCTCTATATACAGTGGATAACACAGGATCCACCATTCACAATAGGTGATGTCACAGCTCACCTCCCCTACTATACAATGACTGCTAACACCTCTATATACAGTGGATAACACAGGATCCACCATTCACAATAGGTGATGTCACAGCTCACCTCCCCCTCCTATACAATGACTGCTAACACCTCTATATACAGTGGATAACTCTGGATCCACCATTCACAATAGGTGATGTCACAGCTCACCTCCCCCTCCAATACAATAACTGCTAACACCTCTATATACAGTGGATAACACAGGATCCACCATTCACAATAGGTGATGTCACAGCTCACCTCCCCCTCCTATACAATAACTGCTAACACCTCTATATACAGTGGATAACACAGGATCCACCATTCACAATAGGTGATGTCACAGCTCACCTCCCCCTCCTATACAATGACTGCTAACATCTCTATATACAGTGGATAACACAGGATCCACCATTCACAATAGGTGATGTCACAGCTCACCTCCTCCTCCTATACAATGACTGATAACACCTCTATATACAGTGGATAACACAGGATCCACCATTCACAATAGGTGATGTCACAGCTCACCTCCCCCTCCTATACAATGACTGCTAACATCTCTATATACAGTGGATAACACAGGATCCACCATTCACAATAGGTGATATCACAGCTCACCTCCCCCTCCTATACAATGACTGCTAACACCTCTATATACAGTGGATAACACAGGATCCACCATTCACAATAGGTGATATCACAGCTCACCTCCCCCTCCTATACAATGACTGCTAACACCTCTATATACAGTGGATAACACAGGATCCACCATTCACAATAGGTGATGTCACAGCTCACCTCCTCCTCCTATACAATGACTGCTAACACCTCTATATACAGTGGATAACACAGGATCCACCATTCACAATAGGTGATGTCACAGCTCACCTCCCCCTCCTATACAATGACTGCTAACACCTCTATATACAGTGGATAACACAGGATCCACCATTCACAATAGGTGATGTCACAGCTCACCTCCTCCTCCTATACAATGACTGCTAACACCTCTATATACAGTGGATAACACAGGATCCACCATTCACAATAGGTGATGTCACAGCTCACCTCCCCCTCCTATACAATGACTGCTAACACCTCTATATACAGTGGATAACACAGGATCCACCATTCACAATAGGTGATGTCACAGCTCACCTCCCCCTCCTATACAATGACTGCTAACACCTCTATATACAGTGGATAACACAGGATCCACCATTCACAATAGGTGATGTCACAGCTCACCTCCCCCTCCTATACAATGACTGATAACACTTCTATATACAGTGGATAACACAGGATCCACCATTCACAATAGGTGATGTCACAGCTCACCTCCCCCTCCTATACAATGACTGCTAACACCTCTATATACAGTGGATAACTCTGGATCCACCATTCACAATAGGTGATGTCACAGCTCACCTCCCCCTCCAATACAATAACTGCTAACACCTCTATATACAGTGGATAACACAGGATCCACCATTCACAATAGGTGATGTCACAGCTCACCTCCCCCTCCTATACAATAACTGCTAACACCTCTATATACAGTGGATAACACAGGATCCACCATTCACAATAGGTGATGTCACAGCTCACCTCCCCCTCCTATACAATGACTGCTAACATCTCTATATACAGTGGATAACACAGGATCCACCATTCACAATAGGTGATGTCACAGCTCACCTCCTCCTCCTATACAATGACTGATAACACCTCTATATACAGTGGATAACACAGGATCCACCATTCACAATAGGTGATGTCACAGCTCACCTCCCCCTCCTATACAATGACTGCTAACATCTCTATATACAGTGGATAACACAGGATCCACCATTCACAATAGGTGATATCACAGCTCACCTCCCCCTCCTATACAATGACTGCTAACACCTCTATATACAGTGGATAACACAGGATCCACTATTCACAATAGGTGATGTCACAGCTCACCTCCCCCTCCTATACAATGACTGCTAACACCTCTATATACAGTGGATAACACAGGATCCACCATTCACAATAGGTGATGTCACAGCTCACCTCCTCCTCCTATACAATGACTGCTAACACCTCTATATACAGTGGATAACACAGGATCCACCATTCACAATAGGTGATGTCACAGCTCACCTCCCCCTCCTATACAATGACTGCTAACACCTCTATATACAGTGGATAACACAGGATCCACCATTCACAATAGGTGATGTCACAGCTCACCTCCTCCTCCTATACAATGACTGCTAACACCTCTATATACAGTGGATAACACAGGATCCACCATTCACAATAGGTGATGTCACAGCTCACCTCCCCCTCCTATACAATGACTGCTAACACCTCTATATACAGTGGATAACACAGGATCCACCATTCACAATAGGTGATGTCACAGCTCACCTCCCCCTCCTATACAATGACTGATAACACCTCTATATACAGTGGATAACACAGGATCCACCATTCACAATAGGTGATGTCACAGCTCACCTCCCCCTCCTATACAATGACTGATAACACTTCTATATACAGTGGATAACACAGGATCCACCATTCACAATAGGTGATGTCACAGCTCACCTCCCCCTCCTATACAATGACTGCTAACACCTCTATATACAGTGGATAACACAGGATCCACCATTCACAATAGGTGATGTCACAGCTCACCTCCCCCTCCTATACAATGACTGATAACACCTCTATATACAGTGGATAACACAGGATCCACCATTCACAATAGGTGATATCACAGCTCACCTCCCCCTCCTATACAATGACTGCTAACACCTCTATATACAGTGGATAACACAGGATCCACCATTCACAATAGGTGATATCACAGCTCACCTCCCCCTCCTATACAATGACTGCTAACACCTCTATATACAGTGGATAACACAGGAGCTACCATTCACAATAGGTGATGTCACAGCTCACCTCCTCCTCCTATACAATGACTGCTAACACCTCTATATACAGTGGATAACACAGGAGCTACCATTCACAATAGGTGATGTCACAGCTCACCTCCCCCTCCTATACAATGACTGATAACACCTCTATATACAGTGGATAACACAGGATCCACCATTCACAATAGGTGATGTCACAGCTCACCTCCCCCTCCTATACAATGACTGATAACACCTCTATATACAGTGGATAACACAGGATCCACCATTCACAATAGGTGATGTCACAGCTCACCTCCTCCTCCTATACAATGACTGCTAACACCTCTATATACAGTGGATAACACAGGATCCACTATTCACAATAGGTGATGTCACAGCTCACCTCCCCCTCCTATACAATGACTGCTAACACCTCTATATACAGTGGATAACACAGGATCCACCATTCACAATAGGTGATGTCACAGCTCACCTCCCCCTCCTATACAATGACTGCTAACACCTCTATATACAGTGGATAACACAGGATCCACCATTCACAATAGGTGATGTCACAGCTCACCTCCCCCTCCTATACAATGACTGATAACACCTCTATATACAGTGGATAACACAGGATCCACCATTCACAATAGGTGATGTAGCTGTATGAGAGTACAACTCCTGCTGCAGAAAACACTCCCCAAACTGTGCCCCTTCCTCCCCCGCCTGTCACTGACGTCTTAACACGCTTTGGGTTCAGTCTTTCCCCCATTTGTTAATGCACATCATGTTTCCCACTAGACCCAGATAAGTTACACTTGCTTTCATCACTAAAATGAGCTGTGGACGCTTCTCCTCTGTCCACACAGCATGAATCTCACCACAGGGAGTCCAGCCTTTTCATGCTTTCTGCTAATGAGAGGTTTGGTCACTGCAGAGTGGGCTTTCAGTCCAAATGCTCTTACACGTCGTGACCCTGTATGACGAGACAGATCCTTACCCTGCTCAGTGCTGAACCGGCAGTTACAGCTGCAGTGTGGGAATGATTACCAATGGAGATATTCCGAATAGTGAGTGCAGCTCTGGAGTATAATACAAGATGTAACTCAGGATCAGTAATGTAATGTATGTACACAGTGACTGCACCAGCAGAATAGTGAGTGCAGCTCTGGAGTATAATACAGGAGGTAACTCAGGATCAGTAATATAATGTATGTACACAGTGACTCCACCAGCAGAATAGTGAGTGCAGCTCTGGAGTATAATACAAGATGTAACTCAGGATCAGTAATGTAATGTATGTACACAGTGACTCCACCAGCAGAATAGTGAGTGCAGCTCTGGAGTATAATGCAGGAGGTAACTCAGGATCAGTAATATAATGTATGTACACAGTGACTCCACCAGCAGAATAGTGAGTGCAGCTCTGGAGTATAATGCAGGAGGTAACTCAGGATCAGTAATATAATGTATGTACACAGTGACTCCACCAGCAGAATAGTGAGTGCAGCTCTGGAGTATAATACAAGATGTAACTCAGGATCAGTAATGTAATGTATGTACACAGTGACTGCACCAGCAGAATAGTGAGTGCAGCTCTGGAGTATAATACAGGAGGTAACTCAGGATCAGTAATGTAATGTATGTACACAGTGACTGCACCAGCAGAATAGTGAGTGCAGCTCTGGAGGATAATACAGGAGGTAACTCAGGATCAGTAATGTATGTGCACCGTGACTGCACCAGCAGAATAGTGAGTGCAGCTCTGGAGTATAATACAGGAGGTAACTCAGGATCAGTAATGTAATGTATGTACACAGTGACTGCACCAGCAGAATAGTGAGTGCAGCTCTGGAGTATAATACAGGAGGTAACTCAGGATCAGTAATGTATGTACACAGTGACTGCATCAGCAGAATAGTGAGTGCAGCTCTGGAGTATAATACAGAAGGTAACTCAGGATCAGTAATGTAATGTATGTACACAGTGGATGCACCAGCAGAATAGTGAGTGCAGCTCTGGAGGATAATACAGGAGGTAACTCAGGATCAGTAATGTAATGTATGTACACACTGACTGCACCAGCAGAATAGTGAGTGCAGCTCTGGAGTATAATACAGGAGGTAACTCAGGATCAGTAATGTATGTACACAGTGACTGCACCAGCAGAATAGTGAGTGCAGCTCTGGAGTATAATACAGGAGGTAACTCAGCATCAGTAATGTATGTACACAGTGACTGCACCAGCAGAATAGTGAGTGCAGCTCTGGAGTATAATACAGGAGGTAACTCAGGATCAGTAATGTATGTACACAGTGACTGCACCAGCAGAATAGTGAGTGCAGCTCTGGAGTATAATACAGGAGGTAACTCAGGATCAGTAATGTATGTACACAGTGACTGCACCAGCAGAATAGTGAGTGCAGCTCTGGAGTATAATACAGGAGGTAACTCAGGATCAGTAATGTAATGTATGTACACAGTGACTGCACCAGCAGAATAGTGAGTACAGCTCTGGAGTATAATACAGGAGGTAACTCAGGATCAGTAATGTAATGTATGTACACAGTGACTGCACCAGCAGAATAGTGAGTGCAGCTCTGGAGTATAATACAGGAGGTAACTCAGGATCAGTAATGTATGTACACAGTGACTGCACCAGCAGAATAGTGAGTGCAGCTCTGGAGTATAATACAGGAGGTAACTCAGGATCAGTAATGTAATGTATGTACACAGTGACTGCACCAGCAGAATAGTGAGTGCAGCTCTGGAGTATAATACAGGAGGTAACTCAGGATCAGTAATGTAATGTATGTACACAGTGACTGCACCAGCAGAATAGTGAGTACAGCTCTGGAGTATAATACAGGAGGTAACTCGGGATCAGTAATGTAATGTATGTACACAGTGACTGCACCAGCAGAATAGTGAGTGCAGCTCTGCAGTATAATACAGGAGGTAACTCAGGATCAGTAATGTAATGTATGTACACAGTGACTGCACCAGCAGAATAGTGAGTGCAGCTCTGGAGTATAATACAGGAGGTAACTCAGGATCAGTAATGTATGTACACAGTGACTGCACCAGCAGAATAGTGAGTGCAGCTCTGGAGTATAATACAGGAGGTAACTCAGGATCAGTAATGTAATGTATGTACACAGTGACTGCACCAGCAGAATAGTGAGTGCAGCTCTGGAGTATAATACAGGAGGTAACTCAGGATCAGTAATGTAATGTATGTACACAGTGACTGCACCAGCAGAATAGTGAGTACAGCTCTGGAGTATAATACAGGAGGTAACTCGGGATCAGTAATGTAATGTATGTACACAGTGACTGCACCAGCAGAATAGTGAGTGCAGCTCTGCAGTATAATACAGGAGGTAACTCAGGATCAGTAATGTAATGTATGTACACAGTGACTGCACCAGCAGAATAGTGAGTGCAGCTCTGGAGTATAATACAGGAGGTAACTCAGGATCAGTAATGTAATGTATGTACACAGTGACTGCACCAGCAGAATAGTGAGTGCAGCTCTGGAGTATAATACAGGAGGTAACTCAGGATCAGTAATGTAATGTATGTACACAGTGACTGCACCAGCAGAAAAGTGAGTGCAGCTCTGCAGTATAATACAGGAGGTAACTCAGGATCAGTAATGTAATGTATGTACACAGTGACTGCACCAGCAGAATAGTGAGTGCAGCTCTGGAGGATAATACAGAAGGTAACTCAGGATCAGTAATGTAATGTATGTACACAGTGACTGCACCGGCAGAATAGTGAGTGCAGCTCTGGAGGATAATACAGAAGGTAACTCAGGATCAGTAATGTGTGTACACAGTGACTGCACCAGCAGAATAGTGAGTGCAGCTCTGGAGTATAATACAGGAGGTAACTCAGGATCAGTAATGTAATGTATGTACACAGTGACTGCACCAGCAGAATAGTGAGTGCAGCTCTGGAGTATAATACAGGAGGTAACTCAGGATCAGTAATGTAATGTATGTACACAGTGACTGCACCAGCAGAATAGTGAGTGCAGCTCTGGAGTATAATACAGGAGGTAACTCAGGATCAGTAATGTATGTACACAGTGACTGCACCAGCAGAATAGTGAGTGCAGCTCTGGAGTATAATACAGGAGGTAACTCAGGATCAGTAATGTATGTACACAGTGACTGCACCAGCAGAATAGTGAGTGCAGCTCTGGGGTCAGTAATGTGTCAGAGCTAGGTATTATTCTCCCTCGGTTATTTCCGCGCTCAGGTCTCGGGCCGTCACAATGCACATGCGCAGTACTTACTTTACACCTGCTTCTCCGTCACTGTGACTCCGCCTCCTCAGGGAACTCCGCCCCTCCACATGACAGCTCCTCCCCTCTGATTTGACAGCCGCCGCTGTACAGTAGGTGACGTCACTCAGGGTCACATGACCTCTCCGTACAGTAACGGCCCCGAGAACATGGCAGCTGCGGGGAAGTGAGCGCGGAGCGTCCCGGGGAGAACCGGACACCATGAGGGATGCGGCCCGGAGGAAGAGGAGGAGGAGGCGACGGAAGAAGAAGGGCAGGACGTGGGCAGAGGCCGCCAGAACGGTGAGAGGGAGCAGGAGCCGACACAGGTGTCCGGGCCCGGGGACACAGCCGGACGCCGAGGGGTTTATGCGCTCTGTACCGGGTGCACAGAGGGTTAATACTGAGCCTGAGGCTATATACAGGGTGCACAGATGGTTAATACTGAGCCTGGAGCCTTATACAGGGTGCACAGAGGGTTAATAATGAGTCTAGAGCTGTATACAGGGTGCACAGAGGGTTAATACTGAGCCTGGAGCCTTATCCAGGGTGCACAGAAGGTTAATACTGAGCCTGGAGCTGAATACAGGGTGCACAGAGGGTTCATACTGAGCCTGGAGCCTTATACAGGGTGCACAGAGGGTTCATACTGAGCCTGGAGCCTTATACAGGGTGCACAGAGGGTTAATACTGAGCCTGGAGCTGAATACAGGGTGCACAGAGGGTTCATACTGAGCCTGGAGCCTTATACAGGGTGCACAGAGGGTTAATAATGAGTCTAGAGCTGTATAAAGGGTGCACAGAGGGTTCATACTGAGCCTGGAGCCTTATACAGGGTGCACAGAGGGTTCATACTGAGCCTGGAGCCTTATACAGGGTGCACAGAGGGTTCATACTGAGCCTGGAGCCTTATACAGGGTGCACAGAGGGTTAATACTGAGCCTGGAGCTGAATACAGGGTGCACAGAGGGTTCATACTGAGCCTGGAGCCTTATACAGGGTGCACAGAGGGTTCATACTGAGCCTGGAGCCTTATACAGGGTGCACAGAGGGTTAATACTGAGCCTGGAGCTGAATACAGGGTGCACAGAGGGTTCATACTGAGCCTGGAGCCTTATACAGGGTGCACAGAGGGTTAATAATGAGTCTAGAGCTGTATAAAGGGTGCACAGAGGGTTAATACTGAGCCTGGAGCGTTATACAGGGTGCACAGAGGGTTAATACTGAGCCTGGATCCTTTTACAGGGTGCACAGAGGGTTAATACTGAGCCTGGAGCCTTATACAGGGTGCACAGAGGGTTAATACTGAGTCTAGAGCTGTATAAAGGGTGCACAGAGGGTTAATACTGAGCCTGGAGCGTTATACAGGGTGCACAGAGGGTTAATACTGAGCCTGGATCCTTTTACAGGGTGCACAGAGGGTTAATACTGAGCCTGGAGCCTTATACAGGGTGCACAGAGGGTTAATACTGAGCCTGGAGCCTTATACAGGGTGCACAGAGGGTTAATACTGAGCCTGGAGCTGAATACAGGGTGCACAGAGGGTTAATACTGAGCCTGGATCCTTATACAGGGTGCACAGAGGGTTAATACTGAGCCTGGAGCCTTATACAGGGTGCACAGAGGGTTAATACTGAGCCTGGAGCCTTATACAGGGTGCACAGAGGGTTAATACTGAGCCTGGAGCTGAATACAGGGTGCACAGAGGGTTAATACTGAGCCTGGAGCCTTATACAGGGTGCACAGAGGGTTAATACTGAGCCTGGAGCTGTATACAGGGTGCACAGAGGGTTAATACTGAGCCTGGAGCTGAATACAGGGTGCACAGAGGGTTAATACTGAGCCTGGAGCCTTATACAGGGTGCACAGAGGGTTAATACTGAGCCTGGAGCCTTATACAGGGTGCACAGAGGGTTAATACTGAGCCTGGAGCCTTATACAGGGTGCACAGAGGGTTAATACTGAGCCCGGGGTTGTATACGAGGTGCACAGAGGATTAATACGGAGTCTGGGGCTGTTTACAGGGTACACAGAGGGTTAATGTTGAGCTTGGGGCCATATACAGGGTGCACAGAGGGTTAATGTAGAGTTCGGGGCCATATACAGGGTGCACAGAGGGTTAATGTAGAGTTCGGGGCCTTATACAGGGTGCACAGAGGGTTAATACTGAGCCTGGAGTAGTATACAGGGTGCACAGAGGGTTAATACTGAGCCTGGAGCAGTTTACAGGGTGCACAGAGGGTTAATAGTGAGCCTGGAGCCGTATACAGGGTGCACAGAGGGTTAATAGTGAGCCTGGAGTTGTATACAGGGTGCACATAGGGTTAATACTGAGCCTGGAGCCGTATACAGGGTGATTACTTCCGGGCCGGTGATGGAGGGCACTGGATATCTTTGGGGCCGGTGATGGAGGGCACTGGGGGACTTTGGGGCCGGTGATGGAGGGCACTGGATATCTTTGGGGCCGGTGATGGAGGGCGCTGGATATCTTTGGGGCCGGTGATGGAGGGCACTGGATATCTTTGGGGCCGGTGATGGAGGGCGCTGGATATCTTTGGGGCCGGTGATGGAGGGCGCTGGATATCTTTGGGGCCGGTGATGGAGGGCACTGGATATCTTTGGGGCCGGTGATGGAGGGCACTGGATATCTTTGGGGCCGGTGATGGAGGGCACTGGATATCTTTGGGGCCGGTGATGGAGGGCACTGGATATCTTTGGGGCCGGTGATGGAGGGCACTGGATATCTTGGGGGCCGGTGATGGAGGGCACTGGATATCTTTGGGGCCGGTGATGGAGGGCACTGGATATCTTTGGGGCCGGTGATGGAGGGCACTGGATATCTTTGGGGCCGGTGATGGAGGGCACTGGGGGACTTTGGGGCCTGTCATGGAGGGCACTGCATTACTTTGGGGCCGGTGATGGAGGGCGCTGGATATCTTTGGGGCCGGTGATGGAGGGCACTGCATTACTTTGGGGCCGGTGATGGAG